>NW_022604620.1:0-15507 GCF_008692095.1 Etheostoma spectabile | reverse complement strand
TCCCGCCTCAGGCATGGTGAGTAATGGCAGCATCCCAGCGGAATAGGGAGGCGGCGCTTTTTCTTTGGACAAGGCAGTGGTGATGAGCCCCGGGATGTCATGGTCCGCAGGCAGGGCACACAGCAACACCCACAGGTAACTAGAATAGCGAGAAAAAACAGCAATAGATGTCAAACAAGCAGTGATAAGTTCTTCCATTTGCCAAAAAAGGTTGTCATCCACCCCTCCAATGGATTTGATACACCTGAGGCGTCATGCATCTCCTGGGAAAGGGCTCGAAGTTGGTTCAAAGCCCTGGTGACCTTCCCATCCGGGGCAGTGTTGTTAGGGATGACCGTACAGCACATCTCTCCGAACATGGAACAGACTCCTCCTTTTTCAGCCAACAGCATGTCCAGCGCCATCCTATTCTGGAGCGCCATGAGGGACGTTGGGGCCGTCTGCTCGGCCAGGCCTTCGATGGCATCCCTAGTTGCATTGCTCAAGCGTAAAACATTATAATGCACAAAATTTATCCTATCTACATTTTTGCTGGGAGTGACGGGGAAGATGGCTGAAAGCAGTGGTATATTCTCAAATCCTGCGGCTATTTGATCTGCCAATTTGTATTCATTCGGGACAACCCCTAGGAACTCCTATGCTGTCTATATAGGTTGGGGTTCCCGCCCATGGATCAAAAGCCGGGCCTTGCATACTACGGGCCCTGCGCCTTCTCTTTACGGTCAGTTGCACAGCCTTATGGGGGGTATAGTGGACTCTACTCCCCACCAAAGATATGGGCATAGCTAATCTAACCATAGCACAAACTCCTGACGTTTGATTTGGGAACTTTATCTGGGAGTACAACCTAAGACCACCACAATAGTAGAATAGTCCTATTCTAGCCACTGGGCCTAGGGCTGTTTTGTTTTGTACAGTTGTATTACACCAGTCTGGGGGTATATCACCTAGTTTGATTGTGGGCTTGCTTGATCCGGTGAGATTGAAACAGTGATATCTTGCACCCTCCCCCTTTATGGCGGTAAAATACCCTGGTTTTTCAAAGCCTGGGGGAAAGAGGGATGCTAGGGTAGTACAATTGCGGGAAGCTGTCTTAGAGTGTGTGAAGTTCAACATGCATGCATATCCTGCTGGGTCCTCATTAGGAAACAACGGGGCCGGGTTAGTGAACATGACTGGTCTAGCTGTGGCACAGGCCACGCACCCTTCCATGTGTTGTTCTTTGGCATTCTGTATTAGCCACCTGATCCATAAATTGTCCTGGCCTGCACCTGCTGATAACTCTAACACATCTTCCACCCTCATTTTAGAGAAGTCCTGCACTATTACGTCTTCCTCCTTCAGGGGGGTTTACTGTAGTCTCTGCCATGTCAGTGTCATTCTGTGTGTGCGTGAGGGATCCAAAATATTTATCTGCAGGGGGGTTATCTGGTCACTTCCTGCTATCCATACACCTATGGCTAACATCCACACATCCTGACCGTTCCTGCTCCCAATTGCTCTATTTACTGACAGGGTTATGGGATTTTTCGTGGGGTCTGAACTATAGTCCCGCTGTATAGATAATATCTCCCATTCATCTTGTTGTACCCACCAATCTCTTTTGTCTGTCAACCTCGCCCATGGTTTCCACCCTCCTGTTGTCCAACCCGCGTCATACCAGCTGTTACAGAGACTACCTTTCACCTGTCCGGAAGCGCTCCTTTCACAGTCCTCTACCTTTTGATAGTCGTCACAGATGTACACATCTGTGTTTTTGTAGAAACTATTATACCCCCCGCAGTCTATAGCCTGACACAAATCAAAGGTAAATGACGTGGTTGAGTCTCTCACATAGGGGAGAGTCAATCTGGCACCGCACCTTGGGGATGGGCCCTTAGTGTGTTGCTTCACTACTGCCCAAACTGCTCTTCTTCTCTCTCGTCTAGTTTCATTTCCTTTGTTACTGAGAGGTGGTTGGACACTACCGGGTGATTGTTCTTTGTGGTCTCGGTCCCCATACGCATGTTCCAACCCCAGAATTAATGCTGCAACTCCCACTACTACTACTACTGCTAGGACAACTGTTGTCTTTTTCCCAACCCCATTGCCTTCCAAGTTATGGATGTACTATGGGGGCTGTTCCCCGCCAAAACATCTCTTCCATCTATACATTTTGGATTGCTTTTCTAATTTCTGCCAATGGGCGGCTAGGAGGTGCGACTGGGGCACAATGTGTCAGGTGGTGCCAAGGTGCTCCTTTTTTACCTTTAACCTGGACCGAGTGTGAAGTAACCTCCCTTACTTCGTAAGGCCCGGACCACCTGGGGTCAGTCCACTTCCTCTTGTGAACTTTGACCCTGACCCAGTCGCCTACCTTGACAGGTAGTGTTGCTTCCTCCTGCGGTTTCCTGTTCGCCAACTGGACCTGCGTAGAAAGGGCTGAAACCAGAGATGTTAGCTTTTTCATATAGTCTGTCATTTCTATTTGCTGAACATCTAACATTGGCATGTGGCCTCCATCTAGTGGAGGTCCTGGCATTTTTCTCCCTGTCATTATTTCATGTGGGGTCAAATGTGTTTCTCGTCCTTCTGAGGACCTCATAGCCATGAGGGCCAATGGGAGCGCTTCTACCCATGTTAACTTGCTTCCTGCACATGCCTTGGCTATCTTAGCCTTCAATGTCTGGTTTGCTCTTTCCACCATTCCCTGTGACTGTGGATGATAAACTGATCCGAAGGCATGAGTGATTCCCAGGGCCTGTTCTACTTCTCTTAGTAGTTTGTTGTTAAAATGTGTGCCATTATCTGACCTTATTTGCCTGGGGACCCCATACCTCGGGATGAGTTCAGTTTTGAGCCATTTCACCACTGTTTTTGCGTCCTCTTTTCTGGTGGGAATGGCTTCTACCCACCTAGAGAACCTGTCTACCATCACCAGAAGATACCTTTTTCCCCCTACCACATTTTCTGCGCCCATATCAGTATAATCTATACTGATATCTTGAAAACAAGCTGTGGGGACTGGGTACGCTCCTTTTAGTGTGGTGTATGGTTTCTGAACATTATGCTCTCCACACACCCTGCATTCCTGACAAAATGTGTCACCATGTCCCTCAAATTGGGGTGCCACCACAGCTCAGACAGATTCAGGAGAGTCTGTTTTCTTCCTTCATGTGTTGGTCTGTGTGCCTCAGGTAGCAACATTCTGCACATCTCGGCTGATGCTGCTATCTTTCCTTGATGAGACCTCCATATCCCATCTTTGTCTTTTGTGGCGCCGCTCCGCTGCCACTGATTCCATTCATAGGCTCCTGACTGTATCCAGCCTTGATGAGTGGTACATCAGTACATGTCTGTCTCCCCCTTTTTCTGAAATAAAATGGCATTGAGAAAGCCATTGTTTTCAGAAACATCCATATGAAATGGGAGTGAGTAGTCTGGGGAGGTGAGTGTCTCTGCCCTTGCTAGGGCACTTTTGAGGTCAGAGAAGGCGGCCTCGGCCTCTGTTGTCCATAGGAGGGGGGCGGTGAGACAGCGATGAGTTCTGTTGGTATAGTCAGGGATATGTGAGCGGCTGTATCCTGTGAGGCCCAGAAAAGACAGCATGTCTGCAACTGTGAGGGGCTTCTGACTGTTGGGGGTTCTGTGAGACTGTCATTTGTTTAGCTTTGCTGGGCTTGGGCTTGTTTAATTCTTCCAGTTGTTTCTTAACAATTGAGTTTGTAGTCTTTTTAATTCATCTTCTTGTTGCTCTGCTCCTTTTTGGTGTTTTGACAGGAAATGACGCACATTCTCGCCCCATGTTGCATCGGTCATTGTTTGCAGGCCTACTACTCCTCCTAACTGTGTCTGAACTGCTGTGGGTAATCCCCCTAGTACCCCATGGCGGAACAGCGCCACTGTGGCGGCGGACTGGTCCCACGGTTCCCTCATAGCACGCTGCCAAATCTTTTTGCTCTATCTGCATAGGCATCAAAATTTTCATCACTTAGTCTTTTTAAATCATGCCATGCTGCATGATCCCCAACTGTGGGATACATGCGGTGCAGCTCAGCCCAAATGCCAGGGGTTACTGCTGATGCAGGCACTGATGCGGGAACAGTGGGTCCAGCCCCCTCTGGTGAGGGCAGCACTAGCTTCATCTGCTCCCATTACTCTACCCAATACTGCTCTGAGATCTCCCAAACACAGCTGCACTCCTGCTGTAAGACTATTGAAAGCTGTGAGGAAATGCTCAGCCCCTCCTGTCAGGGAGGGGAGTTTTGCACACAGAGAATCTAAGTCACCAAAACTGTAAGGGGTGTACATCAACAGTCCTCCTCCTCCTCCTACTGGGCGGAGTGGGCATTGTAGCCCCGCCTCTGGTGTGTGGCGCGTCTGCTCTCCTCACTGAGCTCATTTACTGTTAGACGCAGCTGCTCTTGCTGCTTTTTTATCTCTCTGAACTCTTTGTTAAGTTTTTCCTTATTCTAGTTGATCTCGCAGCATAACTTCGTCAGGGTCCTCGTTGGTAAATTTACCTTTAAATGTGCCTGCTACAAAAACGTCTTGAGGACTTTGTGATCTAGATCTGGGCCTGCGTTTATGTCGTTTTTTAGTCCTTTCCCTAGAGCTGGAGCTTCTGTCTGTTTGCTCACTTTCCCTGCTGCTGTCTGACTGTTCGCTATCTTCCTTACTTCCTGAGTCTTGTGGGGTACTATGGTGAGGTGGACTGGGTCCTTTTACTGACATGTGAAAATGCTCTGGATTTTGTTGGCAAAAAGACGCTGAATATGGGGTACTAGCTTTGCTTGGGCCGGCTGGGACTGTAGCCGCTGGTTGTGGTGGAGCCGCTGCTGCTCCCCCTGGCGCTGACTGTACCATTAAATTTAGATAACATTCTAAATCCTGTACGCGGCCCTCTAATGCCGGTATCAATGGGTCCTGTGGTACGTCTATTTGTAATGCATTTGGCTGTAAATGGGCAGTTACCACTGGGGCTTGGACTGTGGGTTTTGATGCCGTTGGACCTGTATACGGCGGCGGTGGAGCGGAAATTCTTAGGTTTCTTATATCTGGATAAAAAGGGTTTGTTGGCGGGGCGCCTCAGCGGGCAGCGGGGTTTTCTCTGCGCTAGCGGTTTTATTCTGTTCAGCTTCTGTCTCAGTTTTGGTGAACTTTTGTCATCTTGTTTTGTCAATCCCAATTGTTTCTGTATTGCATTTGTCATTTTCAACCCCACCCCATATTTCTCTTTCTGCGCTTCATACTCCTTCTGCTTTGGTTTCGTCAATTTAAACCATTTTCTTTTCTTTTCCTCCTCTGCCTGCCTTTCCGCATACTCCAACTTACTTTTTTCATACTTCACTATTTCATTCACTTTCTCCGGGGACGGCGCCCCTTCTCCCTCAATCCATCCTCCTCTCTCCCATTCTTTCACAATCTCTTTTGCTACTTTCTCCTCTCCTTTACTGCCATACTTTTTCACTGCCCCTACTAACACTTTACCATAAGGGGTCGTCATTTTACAACAAATAAGCAGTGAGAAAAAATCCAACAAGCCAAACCACAACAAAAATCACACATGCAACAACGAACAACTTTTTCATTAAGACTCCATCTAGAGCCTTTTTATGTACATCTCTATAATCTTTACAACTTAAAAAGTGACCTCTCACTCCTTCGCACAAATACACTCGCGGTGGACTCGTAATATTACAATGACAATCTGTTAACTGCAACTCTTTTTCAGGATGTTCACACAGAACCAAGGGTGGCAATTCACAATCACTCATCTGAACTATCTGTCCTTAGCAGTCTCCTACCTCGTCAACCATCTGGACGTATTTTCCTCTGACTATTTGTCCCTTTTCCTCTCCTACCGCCACCCGTATTATTCAACAATTCTCTTACAACTCTCTAGTTGTTTTTCTCTGTTTAATCACATCACATGCCCAACATTTCATCTGTTTATATCCCTTTATTACAGCACATTCAATCAATACTTTTCGCTTAAAACAACACTTACGACAGTTGAAATGTGATCACATCAATTTAGTTTTCAGCCAATAACAGAATTTTGATTTTAAACAGGCTTCTGCTTACCTTTTTTGTTGAGAGCTCTCAGTGATCACACCAACGAATCGCAGTATCGCCGCTCAGTCCCCTTCACGGGCTGCGGGATGTCAGTCCGGTGGCTGAGCTGAACCGGACCGTGGACACAATGCCAAGGTCCAGTTGGATTCCCCTGTCCAATTACGTTATCACGTCGGGGTCACCAAATTTGTTGGGGAATCCTTCTATAAACTGACAACTGACTCCATGATGAATTAACACAGTGTTTATTCTTGTGGTCAACAGATGAAATGCGTTTCCGAGCAGTTCTACGTGCACGGACCAGATGGAAACTTGTCTAGTACAGAGGTTCCCAAAAAGGCACTTTAACAATATCGTGCTCAGGGTTATATTGGTTCCCCTTGTGGGGCCTGATTGGTCAGCTATACTGTTGCTGGGGTACAATCCCTGCTCTGCCTCTTCCTTCTTGCCTGTCTATTATTTTCAGTTATCATTTACTTCACAAGACAGCTATGTTCACTCCCTTCTTAATTTGTAGGTCCTGTTCTCTGAGTTATCAGACCGTCCTCGAACTTCAGTGTCCTTGGCCTCACCATCTCCTCTTCTGTGCTCACTGTAGCTTATCTGACTAAGATAGCCCTCCTGTTCTCTCCCTCCTAGCTGTACCCCAGCTGCAAAGCATAATGTATAATATGTCACACATACACACACTCTTATTTAGTCTTTGGTTAATTCAGTATATACTTTAAGCCAGCTTTTACGTGGCCGTTCCTGAGTGCCCTGTTCATCACCACCTCAGTCATTGTATTATTTTCCCACATTATAAAATCTGGTCTAAGTCCCCCAAAAAATCTGATTTGGGTCAGTCTGCGGTCAAAATAAGTGGTTATTTCCAAATAACCACTTTGTTACAGCATTATATAATGTTCTGTCATTCAGAATTTATAATTTCATATGTGTCTGTCTGCCTTTGTAAATTCCAATCTGGACAGTGAAATTGGGATATCTTGCACAAACAAAATTCTTATTAAAAAGTAAGACTGCTTTTTTTTCAATTCAATGACATGGAGAAGATTTTCCATGTGAGGAATTGTAAATAGCTTCTTGTATTGCAGTATCTTAAAAATATATGAAACAGTGCAAAAGACTTGAAAGTGTTAAATCAGGAACCGTTGTGTAGACAGAGACGTTAACGGATCCGCCAGGTGCAGACAGCGGTCAACTTCAAAGACAACTTTCATCTCTGCAAAGTCAGGAGCGGGAGATTTTGGGACACGTGACTCTAAATGTGCGAACCTTCCAATAATTTTAAAGAACAACAGCAACGTTTGAGTGGGAGGGGTTACGTTAGAAAGCGCGGTGGATACAGCGGGAAGGAGACAGAGACCGAGTCCGGAGCTAGACAATTTGGAAGAGAGCGAATTTTAAGTGCAACGTGTGCGAAATTCAGGTTGGATAAGATGCCATTGACAGTCTGCACGTAAACAAGAACTACAAGGTACGTAAGCCCAAAATATAAACTGTATTAACGTACTCATTCAAGTTGGTAACTTTAGTTAGCATAAATGTTAGCTTGTTAATCATTTACCATCTTTAACTTTACTCAGCTTGGCAAACGTGCTAATTCTGTAACCTGGGACCTGAACCTCGATGTTAACGTAGTTAACGGTGTCAAATAAATGGAGCAACGTTACAGTAACAGGGTGGCCGCGGGTCCTTAAAAAGTCTTAAAAAGTCTTAAATCACGTTTCCTAAAATTAAGGCTTAAAAAGCATTAAATTGTCTTAAATTCAGATTGGGTAGGTCTTAAATATGTTTGTGTCATGTCACGGCGAAAATGCAGACAATCTGTTGTCGAATATTTTGTCCCGGTAGGCTTTGCGCTGCGTTGTCGCGGTAACATAAGCCCATTTGTACATGTCCTATCCCCTGACCATCGGCTATCCTAACCTTAACCACTTCAACCAATCAAGCTGCTTCGTTGGCGGGTGTTGGCGTGGCCGTAGTCAGTGAGATTTGTAATTTTGCGGGATTCGTAATTTCGCAGCATGCAGGTGATACAGTAATTGTTGATAGCCGTCTATAACAAGTGGCTTGAAAACAACGAGTATCCTTGGTTAAGGTCGGTGCCTGAAGATGCTTATGAAGCGAACTGCGTTATGTGTCGGAAGATTTTCAAACTTGGGCCCATTGGGATCAGAGCGGTGGAATCGCACGTACAAAGCAAAAAACACAGACTACGTAAAGGCACGCCAGCAACCCGCCATCGCTAGTTTCTGCTCCACCGCTAGCAACAATGTCAACGCTACAACGCTAGATGTTATGCGGGAAATCTACAGCAACAACGCCAGCTGACCTACGAGCAGTTTGTGGCTCTACGCCAACACTCCGGGCTGAGGACCGTGACAAGACACAATTCATAAAGGTCAAATGACGGGACTGAAGAAGTGTTCCAAGCAATGCTTCCAGATTCAAGGCTTGTACAGTCATTTACCTCTGGAAAAGACAAGACCAGATACGTAGCTAAATTTGGATTGGCGCCATATATAAAAAAATACCTCATCACAGAAGTCCAAAAATGCGGTGCGTTTGTAATTATGTTCGACGAGACACTGAACCAGACAACCAAAAGCAAACAGCTGGACTTGCATGTGCGTGTATCGTTATAAATTGGTAAGGACACTCTTTTGGGAAGGCTTTCTCAAGTGCAAAGTCACTGTTTTGTTTATTATAGTATATGAATTGTTTTCCAAGTATATTCACAAAAGCTCATTAGTAGACATCAAAACTTGAACAAAATTGGTCACTTGGAGACCTGAAAACACACATACACACCACACAAACACACAACACACACACACACACAACCACAACACACACACCATTCCCACACCGCAAAACACTCATACACACTGCTGTCTACTTTCTCTCCATGATGAGTACTCCACAAACTGCAACCCATCCATCTGAGTCTCTCTCTCTCTCTCTCTCTCTGTGTCTGTTAGGCACAAATCATATAAGAGTCTTTGCATTTTAAAAGCAGCTGGAATTGGCATTTAATTATTATTTTTGTTCAAAAGGAACTGTTTTTTTTAAATATTCACTTGATTTTATTTCACTTGATGTTATAACCATTTGTTCAAGGGACCCAAATGTTCTGAAAATATTGTAATAATATAATTTAGGACAGCAATTACATTTTTGTGTTATGCTTTCAGATTACACACATTAAGTCAATGTTCTTAAACTCAACAGATTATTGTCATTTTACCATACTGTTAATTTTGTGTTTACTTGGAAAGATTACTGTATATTTCCATTTTGTATTTCCATTGTAAATTTTGTCTTAAATTTCATTTAGAATTGGTATTAAAAAGTCTTAAAAAGTCTTAAATTTAACTTGTTAATACCTGTAGCCACCCTGAGTAAGTGTTGGCTCACTAGTATAATGTAATGTTAGGTTGAGATAGTGTTAACTGTTTACCTATTTAGCTAACGTTACTTAAACAAAAATAGTTTACAATGCATTTCAATTTTTTTTGGCAGATTTTTAAATTAAAATTGCCTATGCACTCAAATACTTTCTTTTCTGTCTCAACAGATTTGCTGAAAAAGTGAGAGGTGAGTGTTTTGTTATGTTCAAAGTTCACATGTCAGGTGTCTGTGAAAACCCTAAAAGGTTACTACGTACAACATCAAGGGTTACACAGAAATGAGGCTCATTACCAGTATGCATGTTGGAAGTCTCACTTTAGAAATATAATTCATTAAATGCCATGTTTACAGTCATCATCGACAGGCATTTATGTGTCACAGTGTGAGACTTTGCAGGCACCATTTTAATGTGAACTTACTCATTGTGAGTTGATTGATTTAAAAGATCTTTTGTGTCACGTGAAATCTCATGCTTCAAAAAGAGAGGAGGTGCAATGCCCGTTCAAAAACTGTGACAAGACTTTTTCAGTTAAATGGTCTTTAACGTCCCTCCTATCCAGAAAGCACAATCACTCCACAGCTCTTCCTGTCTTTGGTGCATACTGTCTTCCTTCAGCACATAGTGAGCCTCAGTTTTCTAAAGCTGTACTTGTACTTTTTTGTTAACGAAAGGTTGATATAATGACAAATTCTAGATTTTTGTTTTTATTGCTTTTTGGAAAAATCCCAACCCATGGAGTTTGCTATCTATTGCTAGTTTCTCCAACATTACCTACCCCATGTATATGTAACGATGATATTGTATTGTTTGGCCTTTGGTGATTCTACTCCTACCAGTTGCAATGTTTTTTCATGTGTTTCGTGTGCTTTTGTTAAATCTAATTTTATTTTACAAACTTATTGAATAATTACTGGACGTTATGGTCTTTGAGCACAGTCACAAAAATACAGATCCCTGTCTTTTGTATGTTTACAACAGGAAGTTCTCTTTTGGCAGCAGATTACTTCATGCTTTCTGTGGACCAGACCATTGTGAAAGGCCACATCAATGCCTTCACTGATGCTTGTGTTGATGTTTGCCACGTACTACTGCCTGAACATCTCTTACACAGCAGCCCAAGGAGCAACATTGGAGTTCTTGCAGAGGTAAGAAAGCAAAAGTCTATTTTAAATATCAAAACAGACATTGAATGACCAGAAAGTTAGTTATCCCTTTAAAATATAATGCAATTTAATAAGAAGCCTTGCATAGGACAGGATTTCACAACTTTGCCTTGGTTGTCACAGCCTTTGTCTTTTTCATTACATTTTCTCAACTGTAGAGTGTGTATTAATATACTTCTTAAATGAACTGACCTTCTCAACAGAATAAGTGAGATTAAGAGTTCTAACCATGTTAAGACATCTATGTATTGTATTGCAGAGATATTTACTGAATTTAGCATGCTAACAAGCCAACCCAGCCCATTCTGTCGGGTTATTCTACTTTGATCTTAAGAGACGATAGTCCGCTTATGCCTCCTCAAGTGTCGGCTGAGATGTGTGAAGTAACAACTGTGTGTTGGCCTCACCAGCACAGGAGCAGCTGGTCTGCAATAAACCACTTTATCTTATGTTACTTTAAGATACAGTGGTCAGTATTGTGCCAATATGCCTCCTCGTTGTGTTGTGTGAAAATTTATCATTGATAAATCAATGGTTAAGATACTACTGTAGACGATATATCTCACACTAGTGGTGGCTCTTTTATTTTTTTTATTTTTTAGTATGAATTTGACAGGTGATTATCACATTGTACTGTTCTTTTTTACATAATACATCCAAATGTAGAATTTGGCACGCAGGTGTGTTTTAAATTTATACCTGATTTATCATCATGTCAAGATGACTGTGTATATATATATGTACAGTATATACAGTGTGTGTGTGTGTGGATAATATAGGAGTCCACATTTATTACTGAAATTGTTTGATGTATTCATTTGATAGATGCCTTTTCAAGATCAACCCAGACAAGGGATGGAAAGTGGAGAAGAATGCTACCAGAAAGCAGCTGGCGGTCAGTCCAAAGGTTCTTTCCCTGATAACAAAACTTGAACTATGAATGGAGGGAGTAAAAAGAAACTTTTCAGAAGGGGAGACCATTGCAATCCAATGTCCCTAGTTGCACAGTTCACGTGGGTCTCATTCTTGTATTCTGAGTGTTCTTTAATTGTTGTCAAATAGTACCACTTTGACCCAGATGAATACTAGGTACACATTGTAACCATCTTTCGAATATAGAATTGGTTCACAGTATTGGACAAAGTTACTACTTTTAATTATAGGCTTCTTCAGTACCTTCAGTTTTAAAGTACCAGACTGACTTTTACATTTTATTGCTTGCTTTGTGTTTATTTCACCTGTAAACATTAGCTGAAACTACTGTAAAATGTTCTTGAACTGAAGCAGGCAATTGTTGGACTGCTAGCAGTATGTAGCCATGCCACGTTAAGCTTTGTAAGCAAGTATGTTGCTAGAGCATCAACTGTTTTCTATTCTTATCTGTTGGTCGACAGAATAAAATACACAATGAACAGTAGTAAGTGTGTCCTGGTTGTTTCTAAGAGCGGGTTATTGTTAAGCTAAATCTCCTTTTATAGATTGTCATTTAACTGCTTTGTTATAGCTCAATATTTTAGAAATATACATTTAGTTATGAGTATTATAGCAGTGTTATGAAATTTGACAAAATTATCAGCAGGTTTTTGCTATAATCAATATTTCTTTGACAGTATTTGGACTTTTAAACAAAGGTAAATTCATTGCTGGGCATACTTTTTTAACGTTAAAGATGAATTAAATGTACATGATTTGCATGTAAATTGCATTTAAAAAACATTATACTTGGTAGATTGCTGTAATTGTATCACACATTCTTGTTTAATAACAGTATTTGGTTCTCTTTTAAAAGTAAATCCACTGTTTTTACGGCAAAGTATGCTTGTTTTACATTGAAGATTAAATAAATATACATGATCTTTATGTAAAAATACATATAAAGACTCATATTATACTTAATAGATTCTAAAATGAATGGTAAATTGCTGTAATTATACTTGTGCATATTTGTTTAATAACAGTTTTTTGTGTTTTTTTTTTAACGGTAAATTAATTGTATTTATGGCAGAGTATGCTTTTTCACATTAAAAATCAAACATGAAAATTTACATGTAAAAACTTGTAATAAAACTTAATAAGATCTTAAATTAAGGGTAGATTGTTGTAAATATAAAGCTTATTATCCATTTTACAACAGTATTTTGACATTTTTAAAAAGTAAATCAAATTTTTGGGTGATATAACACGTTATTACATTTAAGATGTGTCAAAAACATTTACATAAAATTACATTATAAAACTCAAATAATAGTAGCACTTTCCGCAATTTTAAGACAGATTATTTGTATTATAGCAGTGTTTGACTGTATTATAGGTAATTTAATTGTTTTTAAGGGGTAAATGTCCTTTTTAAACATTAAAAGCCCAATAATTACATACAAATAAATGTAAGATTAAAGATATTTTCTGTTATTCATTATGGAAAATTACTGTAATTTTACGTGATTAGGTTTTCCCGTAATTTACGGTAATTTTTTTGGCGCCCAGCTGCCAGAATATTACCGTTTTTTCACATTTCTTTTTTTTTTTTTACAGTGTAGAGCCCCATAGAGCCCCATTGTGAACCCGGAAATGTTGAGTACACCAAAGTTTCATGGCAGAAATGTGAAGTACGGGTCCCCAGCATACAGAAAATGACGGATGCTAATTTTATATGTTGAGCAATTTGCATAATTAGCTAAATTAACTAAGTAATTTGGACAATCTCAATTGTAGTTTTGTCAGTTCTAGTGAGACAAATGGTAAGCTTTAGTTGAATGAGCCTGTAGCCTTGTGTTGGAGTGAGTCTTGCTGAGAAATTTTTCTGTTTCATGGGTTTACCATTCTAAATTCAACAGTAAGTCATGTAGAGTTGCCATTCTAATCCATAGTGGGGTCCAAAAATAGCAGGTTTATAATAGTTAGAGGGAAGATATTTGGTATTTCAGTGGTATTGGCTAATAAATATGCACCTAACTGGGACAATGCACTTTTATGGAAACCTTTTTTCCCCCCCACCTTCCAGCTCTAGAGACACACAGATTGATTCTGAGGGGTGACTTCAATTTTTTAGATTAGGTCTGCGAGCAAGGCAGCACAGGTAGTTAATTCTTTTAAATATGGGGTCACTGATCCATGGAGACATTAGAAAAACCCACTCACTAAAGCATTTTCCTGTTCATCAATCATATGCCAGGATAGACTACTTTCTATTTGACAATGCACTACTGTCCTTGCTCAGTTCTGTTAGCAATGAAGTTATTGTTATATTGGCTCATAGCCCAGTTAGTATGGCATTTTGTTTGCCGCAGCATGTCTCTCCGTAGCAAGTGTGGTGCTTTAAACCACGTCTAGTCTCAAATGAACATTTTGTGAAATATCTAGCTGACCAAATTGCTTTTCTTTCACTTACTTGCATGTAAATTAGATGGCACCAACATTTGGTCCAATTATACCTGTTCTGGCAACCCAAAGGCCAGTGTTTTGTTTCCAGATTTGTGTGCATGGTGACTTATCACGGTTTGTACACCTTTGCATTGCACACAAAATGCGAAGCGTAAGTGCAGCTTCACAGTTGAACAGAGGCACCGTGTGCAAAGCTAGCCCATAGTTTCACTGTCTAATAAATGTGCTGGAGATCTCACAGCTCACATAGACACCAAAAAACCTTATCTTATTGCATTTAAAAGGTTTTAAGAGATATTTAGTTGAAGCTGGATTTTGAAGCTGACACAAAAGGTCATATTAGAACATTGTTTCATATTTATTTATTTGAAAAGAGGCATTTTTGTTACAAGTTGTTACATATTTTATTTTATTACATAAGTTATTTTTTTACCATTGAGGCATAAACAAAATACTGAAAAACTAAAAACAATCAACTTAAAGTGCTATATGATGTGTTGTTTTTTTCCCTTTCTTATTATGTTATTTATATTTGTGTGCACACCATAAATAAGTTTACAAGTGAAAGCCCAAAGTCCACCCCAAAGGGACTTATCATCTCCACCTGAAAACACTGTTCACAAAAACCTGCATTGTAGTCCAGCCTTACTTTAGAGACAAACATTATAATGCTAGTCTAGCTGCCTGCTAGCATGGCACTAAACACAGAACATTGGACGTAAGGCCATAAAGACATTAAGGACCTATGAAATCTTTGAGCTCCTTCAGCTTGTTGTTTAGCTGTTTTACTACAGCCTCCAGACTTTCTTGTTTTTCTTTTTTTTTGCAGCTCCGCAAAGATCATTTGATTTCAAGATGAAGCTGAGTTTCCAACCGATTCAGCTTTCTCTGCATTATTATTCGCAGATTTCAGGAGGACCCTTATGTCTTCCAACATCCTCTTCTTTTTGGCCTTGACATTAGCTATCCTCCATTACTCTCTTCCTTTTGGAGCGTCTGATCATCTTGTTTTTTTTACGTTTTTGGTCATCTAGATAGTTGTGATATTCGGCCTGGCAGCAGCTGCAGAGAGGAGTAGCTTCTTTGTGTAGCCTATGTTGAGAAGCCCTCCAATATGGTTCAAATGGTCATGAATGATCCGCTGAGCATCAGAGAATGCTCTTTCAGGTTCTCCACTATCACCTCTTTGTTAACTGAAAACCCTCTCTCAACAGAGGCTTGACCATGGGAGAGGACCAGGACAAGGTTTACTACCTCCCAGAGATGGCAGAATTCTGCTTGTTTGATAAATGTTCATGGTAGAATTCATCCAACCTTCCCATTTGTGGGATGAAATTCCTGAATGTGGCACACATCAGATTGTGGTCGTGAAAGTGGCCAAACTCCCTCAGAATGTCATCACAGCTTTGTTCTTCAATGCAGCCATATTCTACGAGGAGTGCTAAACAGTGCTGAGTTTTGGACACTTGTCTCTTGCTTTTGAGGAGCACC
>NW_022604619.1:0-204237 GCF_008692095.1 Etheostoma spectabile | reverse complement strand
TATATGCCTTTCCTGTGTTACTACATAGCATGATTACTTTCATAAAAAAACATAATCACCTTGAAAGTAGTTCTGATGGGACAATGACACATATGAAGGCAGCCCTGATAGTTAGGTTTGGCACTTATGTGGTCATGGATGCATCAGCATTCACTGTTGTGGTGTTAAAAATAGGTCTTAGTAAAGACAACTGTTAACTACAGTCCACGCAGGCTTAATTATTGCCCACATCAGATTTTTTGATTGATTGTCCTATTTTAAATGTGCTGCATATTAGATTGTAGTGTAAAAGAAGATGCAAAGACAGCCATGTGACTTTTGTGGGTCAGCTTACATTACAGCACTCCAAGAAAGTGCAATATTCTACTTTTGTAATACTATGATCAACATATTTGAACCTTTTAATGTGTTTCTGGGCTAAATAAACATAAAGTAAAGCTGTCTTATAATTTCTTAAGTAAAAAAAACAGTTTACGTAACGGGGCATTGCTCGGTTTCACTTCAGCCCCCTGAGTTTGAGACCCTGATCTAGACTGACATCAGTCGAAGGAAACGAGTTGACTGGCAAACTGAGTAACGTGTTCAAAAAAAGCCTAGCTGTATCTCATTATGATTACATAGCAGCCTATTCAAACTAGAAACATTCAATTTTAAGTGACTTATCGTTATTGTGGGGAAATCCTTCATAAACTGACAACTGACTCCATGATGAATTAACACAGTGTTTATTTCTTGTGGTCAACAGATGAATGCGTTTCCGAGCAGTTCTACGTGCACGGACCAATGGAACTTGTCTAGTACAGAGGTTCCAAAAGGCACTTTAACAATATCATGCTCAGGGTTATATTGGTTCCCCTTGTGGGGCCGATTGGTCAGCTATACTGTTGCTGGGTTCAATCCCTCTCTGCCTCTTCCTCTTGCCTGTCTATTATTTCAGTTATCATTACTTCACAAGACAGCTATGTCACTCCTTCTTAGTTGGTCCCCTGTTCTCTGAGTTATCAGACCGTCCTCGAACTTCAGTGTCCTTGGCCTCACCATCTCCTCTTCTGTGCTCACTGTAGCTTATCTGACTAAGATAGCCCTCCTGTTCTCTCCCTCCTAGCTGTACCCCAGCTGCAAAGCATAATGTATAATATGTCACACATACCACACTCTTATTTAGTCTTTGGTTAATTCAGTATATACTTTAAGCCAGCTTTTACGTGGCCGTTCCTGAGTGCCCTGTTCATCACCACCTCAGTCATTGTATTATTTTCCCACAAATTCCCCCTTTTCGCACCTACTAGGTGCGAACACCTTTTACACTAACTGCAGTGCCTCAACGTCCTCCCCGTCCTCTGGCATGGTGAGTAATGGCAGCATCCCAGCGAATAGGGAGGCGGCGCTTTTCTTTGGGACAAGGCAGTGGTGATGAGCCGGGATGTCATGGTCCGCAGGCAGGACACAGCAACACCCACAGGTAACTAGAATAGCGAGAAAAAACAGCAATAGATGTCAAACAAGCAGTGATAAGATTCTTCCATTTGCCAAAAAAGGTTGTCATCCACCCCTCCAATGGATTTGATACACCTGAGGCGCATCATGCATCCCTGGGAAAGGGCTCGAAGTTGGTTCAAAGCCCTGGTGACCTTCCCATCCGGGCAGTGTTGTTAGGGATGACCGTACAGCACATCTCTCCGAACATGGAACAGACTCCTCCTTTTTCAGCCAACAGCATGTCCAGCGCCATCCTATTCTGGAGCGCCATGAGGGACGTTGGGGCCGTCTGCTCGGCCAGGCCTTCGATGGCATCCCTAGTTGCATTGCTCAAGCGTAAAACATTATAATGCACAAAATTTATCCTATCTACATTTTTGCTGGGAGTGACGGGGAAGATGGCTGAAAGCAGTGGTATATTCTCAAATCCTGCGGCTATTTGATCTGCCAATTTGTATTCATTCGGGACACCCCTAGGAACTCCTATGCTGTCTATATAGGTTGGGGTTCCCGCCCATGGATCAAAAGCCGGGCCTTGCATACTACGGGCCCTGCGCCTTCTCTTTACGGTCAGTTGCACAGCCTTATGGTGGGTATAGTGGACTCTACTCCCCACCAAAGATATGGGCATAGCTAATCTAACCATAGCACAAACTCCTGACGTTTGATTTGGGAACTTTATCTGGGAGTACAACCTAAGACCACCACAATAGTAGAATAGTCCTATTCTAGCCACTGGGCCTAGGGCTTTGTTTTTTTGTACAGTTGTTTACACCAGTCTGGGGTATATCACCTAGTTTGATTGTGGGCTTGCTTGATCCGGTGAGATTGAAACAGTGATATCTTGCACCCTCCCCCTTTATGGCGGTAAAATACCCTGGTTTTTCAAAGCCTGGGGGAAAGAGGGATGCTAGGGTAGTACAATTGCGGGAAGCTGTCTTAGAGTGTGTGAAGTTCAACATGCATGCATATCCTGCTGGGTCCTCATTAGGAAACAACGGGGCCGGGTTAGTGAACATGACTGGTCTAGCTGTGGCACAGGCCACGCACCCTTCCATGTGTTGTTCTTTGGCATTCTGTATTAGCCACCTGATCCATAAATTGTCCTGGCCTGCACCTGCTGATAACTCTAACACATCTTCCACCTCATTTTAGAGAAGTCCTGCACTATTACGTCTTCCTCCTTCAGAGGGGGTTTTACTGTAGTCTCTGCCATGTCAGTGTCATTCTGTGTGTGCGTGAGGGGATCCAAATATTTATCTGCAGGGGGGTTATCTGGTCACTTCCTGCTATCCATACACCTATGGCTAACATCCACACATCCTGACCGTTCCTGCTCCCAATTGCTCTATTTACTGACAGGGTTATGGGATTTTTCGTGGGTCTGAACTATAGTCCCGCTGTATAGATAATATCTCCCATTCATCTTGTTGTACCCACCAATCTCTTTTGTCTGTCAACCTCGCCCATGGTTTCCACCCTCCTGTTGTCCAACCCGCGTCATACCAGCTGTTACAGAGACTACCTTTCACCTGTCCGGAAGCGCTCCTTTCACAGTCCTCTACCTTTTGATAGTCGTCACAGATGTACACATCTGTGTTTTTGTAGAAACTATTATACCCCCCGCAGTCTATAGCCTGACACAAATCAAAGGTAATGACGTGGTTGAGTCTCTCACATAGGGGAGAGTCAATCTGGCACCGCACCTTGGGGATGGGCCCTTAGTGTGTTGCTTCACTACTGCCCAAACTGCTCTTCTTCTCTCTCGTCTAGTTCATTTCCTTTGTTACTGAGAGGTGGTTGGACACTACCGGGTGATTGTTCTTTGTGGTCTCGGTCCCCATACGCATGTTCCAACCCCAGAACTAATGCTGCAACTCCCACTACTACTACTACTGCTAGGACAACTGTTGTCTTTTTCCCAACCCCATTGCCTTCCAAGTTATGGATGTACTATGTGGGGGCTGTTCCCCGCCAAAACATCTCTTCCATCTATACATTTTGGATTGCTTTTTAATTTCTGCCAATGGGCGGCTAGGAGGTGCGACTGGGGCACAATGTGTCAGGTGGTGCCAAGGTGCTCCTTTTTTTACCTTTAACCTGGACCGAGTGTGAAGTAACCTCCCTTACTTCGTAAGGCCCGGACCCCTGGGGTCAGTCCACTTCCTCTTGTGAACTTTGACCCTGACCCAGTCGCCTACCTTGACAGGTAGTGTTGCTTCCTCCTGCGGTTTCCTGTTCGCCAACTGGACCTGCGTAGAAAGGGCTGAAACCAGAGATGTTAGCTTTTTCATATAGTCTGTCATTTCTATTTGCTGAACATCTAACATTGGCATGTGGCCTCCATCTAGTGGAGGTCCTGGCATTTTTCTCCCTGTCATTATTTCATGTGGGGTCAAATGTGTTTCTCGTCCTTCTGAGGACCTCATAGCCATGAGGGCCAATGGGAGCGCTTCTACCCATGTTAACTTGCTTCCTGCACATGCCTTAGCTATCTTAGCCTTCAATGTCTGGTTTGCTCTTTCCACCATTCCCTGTGACTGTGGATGATAAACTGATCCGAAGGCATGAGTGATTCCCAGGGCCTGTTCTACTTCTCTTAGTAGTTTGTTGTTAAAATGTGTGCCATTATCTGACCTTATTCGCCTGGGGACCCCATACCTCGGGATGAGTTCAGTTTTGAGCCATTTCACCACTGTTTTTGCGTCCTCTTTTCTGGTGGAATGGCTTCTACCCACCTAGAGAACCTGTCTACCATCACCAGAAGATACCTTTTTCCCCTACCACATTTTCTGCGCCCATATCAGTATAATCTATACTGATATCTTGAAAACAAGCTGTGGGGACTGGGTACGCTCCTTTTAGTGTGGTGTATGGTTTCTGAACATTATGCTCTCCACACACCCTGCATTCCTGACAAAAATGTGTCACCATGTCCCTCAAATTGGGGTGCCACCACAGCTCAGACAGATTCAGGAGAGTCTGTTTTCTTCCTTCATGTGTTGGTCTGTGTGCCTCAGGTAGCAACATTCTGCACATCTCGGCTGATGCTGCTATCTTTCCTTGATGAGACCTCCATATCCCATCTTTGTCTTTTGTGGCGCCGCTCCGCTGCCACTGATTCCATTCATAGGCTCCTGACTGTATCCAGCCTTGATGAGTGGTACATCAGTACATGTCTGTCTCCCCCTTTTTTCTGAAATAAAATGGCATTGAGAAAGCCATTGTTTTCAGAAACATCCATATGAAATGGGAGTGAGTAGTCTGGGGAGGTGAGTGTCTCTGCCCTTGCTAGGGCACTTTTGAGGTCAGAGAAGGCGGCCTCGGCCTCTGTTGTCCATAGGAGGGGGGCGGTGAGACAGCGATGAGTTCTGTTGGTATAGTCAGGGATATGTGAGCGGCTGTATCCTGTGAGGCCCAGAAAAGACAGCATGTCTGCAACTGTGAGGGGCTTCTGACTGTTGGGGGTTCTGTGAGACTGTCATTTGTTTAGCTTTGCTGGGCTTGGGCTTGTTTAATTCTTCCAGTTGTTTCTTTAACAATTGAGTTTGTAGTCTTTTTAATTCATCTCTTGTTGCTCTGCTCCTTTTTGGTGTTTTGACAGGAAATGACGCACATTCTCGCCCCATGTTGCTCGGTCATTGTTTGCAGGCCTACTACTCCTCCTAACTGTGTCTGAACTGCTGTGGGTATCCCCTAGTACCCCATGGCGGAACAGCGCCACTGTGGCGGCGGACTGGTCCCACGGTTCCCTCATAGCACGCTGCCAAATCTTTTTTGCTCTATCTGCATAGGCATCAAAATTTTCATCACTTAGTCTTTTTAAATCATGCCATGCTGCATGATCCCAACTGTGGGATACATGCGGTGCAGCTCAGCCCAAATGCCAGGGGTTACTGCTGATGCAGGCATGATGCGGGAACAGTGGGTCCAGCTCCCCTCTGGTGAGGGCAGCACTAGCTTCATCTGCTCCCATTACTCTACCCAATACTGCTCTGAGATCTCCCAAACACAGCTGCACTCCTGCTGTAAGACTATTGAAAGCTGTGAGGAAATGCTCAGCCCCTCCTGTCAGGGAGGGGAGTTTTGCACACAGAGAATCTAAGTCACCAAAACTGTAAGGGGTGTACATCAACAGTCCTCCTCCTCCTCCTACTGGGCGGAGTGGGCATTGTAGCCCCGCCTCTGGTGTGTGGCGCGTCTGCTCTCCCTCACTGAGCTCATTTACTGTTAGACGCAGCTGCTCTTGCTGCTTTTTTATCTCTCTGAACTCTTTGTTAAGTTTTTCCCTTATTCTAGTTGATCTTCGCAGCATAACTTCGTCAGGGTCCTCGTTGGTAAATTTACCTTTAAATGTGCCTGCTACAAAAACGTCTTGAGGACTTTGTGATCTAGATCTGGGCCTGCGTTTATGTCGTTTTTTAGTCCTTTCCCTAGAGCTGGAGCTTCTGTCTGTTTGCTCACTTTCCCTGCTGCTGTCTGACTGTTCGCTATCTTCCTTACTTCCTGAGTCTTGTGGGGTACTATGGTGAGGTGGACTGGGTCCTTTTACTGACATGTGAAAATGCTCTGGATTTTGTTGGCAAAAAGACGCTGAATATGGGGTACTAGCTTTGCTTGGGCCGGCTGGGACTGTAGCCGCTGGTTGTGGTGGAGCCGCTGCTGCTCCCCTGGCGCTGACTGTACCATTAAATTTAGATAACATTCTAAATCCTGTACGCGGCCCTCTAATGCCGGTATCAATGGGTCCTGTGGTACGTCTATTTGTAATGCATTTGGCTGTAAATGGGCAGTTACCACTGGGGCTTGGACTGTGGGTTTTGATGCCGTTGGACCTGTATACGGCGGCGGTGGAGCGGAAATTCTTAGGTTTCTTATATCTGGATAAAAAGGGTTTGTTGGCGGGGCGCCTCAGCGGGCAGCGGGGTTTCTCTGCGCTAGCGTTTTATTCTGTTCAGCTTCTGTCTCAGTTTTTGGTGAACTTTTGTCATCTTGTTTTGTCAATCCCAATTGTTTCTGTATTGCATTTGTCATTTTCAACCCCACCCCATATTTCTCTTCTGCGCTTCATACTCTTCTGCTTTGGTTTCGTCAATTTAAACCATTTTCTTTTCTTTCCTCCTCTGCCTGCCTTTCCGCATACTCCAACTTACTTTTTTCATCTTCACTATTTCATTCACTTTCTCCGGGGACGGCGCCCCTTCTCCCTCAATCCATCCTCCTCTCTCCCATTCTTTCACAATCTCTTTTGCTACTTTCTCCTCTCCTTTACTGCCATACTTTTTCACTGCCCCTACTAACACTTTACCATAAGGGGTCGTCATTTTACAACAAATAAGCAGTGAGAAAAAATCCAACAAGCCAAACCACAACAAAAATCACACATGCAACAACGAACAACTTTTCATTAAGACTCCATCTAGAGCCTTTTTATGTACATCTCTATAATCTTTACAACTTAAAAAGTGACCTCTCACTCCTTCGCACAAATACACTCGCGGTGGACTCGTAATATTACAATGACAATCTGTTAACTGCAACTCTTTTTCAGGATGTTCACACAGAACCAAGGGTGGCAATTCACAATCACTCATCTGAACTATCTGTCCTTAGCAGTCTCCTACCTCGTCAACCATCTGGACGTATTTTCCTCTGACTATTTGTCCCTTTTCCTTCCTACCGCCACCCGTATTATTCAACAATTCTCTTACAACTCTCTAGTTGTTTTTCTCTGTTTAATCACATCACATGCCCCAACATTTCATCTGTTTATATCCTTTAATTACAGCACATTCAATCAATACTTTTCGCTTAAAAAACACTTACGACAGTTGAAATGTGATCACATCAATTTAGTTTTCAGCCAATAACAGAATTTTGATTTTAAACAGGCTTCTGCTTACCTTTTTTGTTGAGAGCTCTCAGTGATCACACCAACGAATCGCAGTATCGCCGCTCAGTCCCCTTCACGGGCTGCGGGATGTCAGTCCGGTGGCTGAGCTGAACGGACGTGGACACAATGCCAAGGTCCAGTTGGATTCCCTGTCCAATTACGTTATCACGTCGGGGTCACCAAATTTGTGGGGAATCCTTCTATAAACTGACAACTGACTCCATGATGAATTTAACACAGTGTTTATTCTTGTGGTCAACAGATGAAATGCGTTTCCGAGCAGTTCTACGTGCACGGACCAGATGGAAACTTGTCTAGTACAGAGGTTCCCAAAAAGGCACTTTAACAATATCGTGCTCAGGGTTATATTGGTTCCCCTTGTGGGGCCTGATTGGTCAGCTATACTGTTGCTGGGTACAATCCCTGCTCTGCCTCTTCCTTCTTGCCTGTCTAGTATTTTCAGTTATCATTTACTTCACAAGACAGCTATGTTCACTCCCTTCTTAATTTGTAGGTCTGTTCTCTGAGTTATCAGACCGTCCTCGAACTTCAGTGTCCTTGGCCTCACCATCTCCTCTTCTGTGCTCACTGTAGCTTATCTGACTAGATAGCCTCTGTTCTCTCCCTCCTAGCTGTACCCCAGCTGCAAAGCATAATGTATAATATGTCACACATACACACACTCTTATTTAGTCTTTGGTTAATTCAGTATATACTTTAAGCCAGCTTTTACGTGGCCGTTCCTGAGTGCCCTGTTCATCACCACCTCAGTCATTGTATTATTTTCCCACATTATAAAATCTGGTCTAAGTCCCCCAAAAAATCTGATTTGGGTCAGTCTGCGGTCAAAATAAGTGGTATTTCCAAATAACCACTTTGTTACAGCATTATATAATGTTCTGTCATTCAGAATTTATAATTTCATATGTGTCTGTCTGCCTTTGTAAATTCCAATCTGGACAGTGAAATTGGGATATCTTGCACAAACAAAATTCTTATTAAAAAGTAAGACTGCTTTTTTTTCAATTCAATGACATGGAGAAGATTTTCCATGTGAGGAATTGTAAATAGTTCTTGTATTGCAGTATCTTAAAAATATATGAAACAGTGCAAAAGACTTGAAAGTGTTAAATCAGGAACCGTTGTGTAGACAGAGACGTTAACGGATCCGCCAGGTGCAGACAGCGGTCAACTTCAAAGACAACTTTCATCTCTGCAAAGTCAGGAGCGGGAGATTTTGGGACACGTGACTCTAATGTGCGAACCTTCCAATAATTTTAAAGAACAACAGCAACGTTTGAGTGGGAGGGTTACGTTAGAAAGCGCGGTGGCTACAGCGGGAAGGAGACAGAGACCGAGTCCGGAGCTAGACAATTTGGAAGAGAGCGAATTTTAAGTGCAACGTGTGCGAAATTCAGGTTGGATAAGATGCCATTGACAGTCTGCACGTAAACAAGAACTACAAGGTACGTAAGCCCAAAATATAAACTGTATTAACGTTACTCATTCAAGTTTGGTAACTTTAGTTAGCATAAATGTTAGCTTGTTAATCATTTACCATCTTTAACTTTACTCCAGCTTGGCAAACGTGCTAATTCTGTAACCTGGGACCTGAACCTCGATGTTAACGTAGTTAACGGTGTCAAATAAATGGAGCAACGTTACAGTAACAGGGTGGCCGCGGGTCCTTAAAAAGTCTTAAAAAGTCTTAAATCACGTTTCCTAAAATTAAGGCCTTAAAAAGCATTAAATTGTCTTAAATTCAGATTGGGTAGGTCTTAAATATGTTTGTGTCATGTCACGGCGAAAATGCAGACAATCTGTTGTCGAATATTTTGTCCCGGTAGGCTTTGCGCTGCGTTGTCGCGGTAACATAAGCCCATTTGTACATGTCCTATCCCCTGACCAATCGGCTATCCTAACCTTAACCACTTCAACCAATCAAGCTGCTTCGTTGGCGGGTGTTGGCGTGGCCGTAGTCAGTGAGATTTGTAATTTTGCGGGATTCGTAATTTCGCAGCATGCAGTGATACAGTAATTGTTGATAGCCGTCTATAACAAGTGGCTTGAAAACAACGAGTATCCTTGGTTAAGGCGGTGCCTGAAGATGCTTATGAAGCGAACTGCGTTATGTGTCGGAAGATTTTCAAACTTGGGCCCATTGGGATCAGAGCGGTGGAATCGCACGTACAAAGCAAAAACACAGACTACGTAAAGGCACGCCAGCAACCCGCCATCGCTAGTTTCTGCTCCACCGCTAGCAACAATGTCAACGCTACAACGCTAGATGTTATGCGGGAAATCTACAGCAACAACGCCAGCTGACCTACGAGCAGTTTGTGGCTCTACGCCAACACTCCGGCTGAGGACCGTGACAAGACACAATTCATAAAGGTCAAATGACGGGACTGAAGAAGTGTTCCAAGCATGCTTCCAGATTCAAGGCTTGTACAGTCATTTACCTCTGGAAAGACAAGACCAGATACGTAGCTAAATTTGGATTGGCGCCATATATAAAAAAATACCTCATCACAGAAGTCCAAAAATTGCGGTGCGTTTGTAATTATGTTCGACGAGACACTGAACCAGACAACCAAAAGCAAACAGCTGGACTTGCATGTGCGTGTATCGTTATAAATTGGTAAGGACACTCTTTTGGGAAGGCTTTCTCAAGTGCAAAGTCACTGTTTTGTTTATTATAGTATATGAATTGTTTTCCAAGTATATTCACAAAAGCTCATTAGTAGACATCAAAACTTGAACAAAAATTGGTCACTTGGAGACCTGAAAACACACATACACACACACACACACACACACACACACACACACACACACACACACACACATTCCCACACCGCAAAACACTCATACACACTGCTGTCTACTTCTCTCCATGATGAGTACTCCACAAACTGCAACCCATCCATCTGAGTCTCTCTCTCTCTCTCCTCTCTGTGTCTGTTAGGCACAAATCATATAAGAGTCTTTGCATTTTAAAAGCAGCTGGAATTGGCATTTAATTATTATTTTTGTTCAAAGGAACTGTTTTTTTTAAATATTCACTTGATTTTATTTCACTTGATGTTATAACCATTTGTTCAGGGACCCAAATGTTCTGAAAATATTGTAATAATATAATTTAGGACAGCAATTACATTTTGTGTTATGCTTTCAGATTACACACATTAAGTCAATGTTCTTAAACTCAACAGATTATTGTCATTTTACCATACTGTTAATTTTGTGTTTACTTGGAAAGATTACTGTATATTCCATTTTGTATTTCCATTGTAAATTTTGTCTTAAATTTCATTTAGAATTGGTATTAAAAGTCTTAAAAAGTCTTAAATTTAACTTGTTAATACCTGTAGCCACCCTGAGTAAGTGTTGGCTCACTAGTATAATGTAATGTTAGGTTGAGATAGTGTTAACTGTTTTACCTATTTAGCTAACGTTACTTAAACAAAATAGTTTACAATGCATTTTCAATTTTTTTTGGCAGATTTTTAAATTAAAATTGCCTATGCACTCAAATACTTTCTTTTCTGTCTCAACAGATTTGCTGAAAAAGTGAGAGGTGAGTGTTTTGTTATGTTCAAAGTTCACATGTCAGGTGTCTGTGAAAACCCTAAAAGGTTACTACGTACAACATCAAGGGTTACACAGAAATGAGGCTCATTACCAGTATGCATGTTGGAAGTCTCACTTTAGAAATTATAATTCATTTAAATGCCATGTTTACAGTCATCATCGACAGGCATCTTATGTGTCACAGTGTGAGACTTTGCAGGCACCATTTTAATGTGAACTTACTCATTGTAAGAGTTGATTGATTTAAAAGATCTTTTGTGTCACGTGAAATCTCATGCTTCAAAAAGAGAGGAGGTGCAATGCCCGTTCAAAAACTGTGACAAGACTTTTTCAGTTAAATGGTCTTTAACGTCCCTCCTATCCAGAAAGCACAATCACTCCACAGCTCTTCCTGTCTTTGGTGCATACTGTCTTCCTTCAGCACATAGTGAGCCTCAGTTTTCTAAAGCTTGTACTTGTACTTTTTGTTAACGAAAGGTTGATATAATGAACAAATTCTAGATTTTTGTTTTTATTGCTTTTTGGAAAACATCCCAACCCATTGGAGTTTGCTATCTATTGCTAGTTTCTCCAACATTACCTACCCCATGTATATGTAACGATGATATTGTATTGTTTGGCCTTTGGTGATTCTACTCCTACCAGTTGCAATGTTTTTTCATGTGTTTCGTGTGCTTTTGTTAAATCTAATTTTATTTTACAAACTTATTGAATAATTACTGGACGTTATGGTCTTTGAGCACAGTCACAAAAATACAGATCCCCTGTCTTTTGTATGTTTACAACAGGAAGTTCTCTTTTGGCAGCAGATTACTTCATGCTTTCTGTGGACCAGACCATTGTGAAAGGCCACATCAATGCCTTCACTGATGCTCTTGTGTTGATGTTTGCCACGTACTACTGCCTGAACATCTCTTACACAGCAGCCCAAGGAGCAACATTGGAGTTCTTGCAGAGGTAAGAAAGCAAAAGTCTATTTTAAATATCAAAACAGACATTGAATGACCAGAAAGTTAGTTATCCCTTTAAAATATAATGCAATTTAATAAAGAAGCCTTGCATAGGACAGGATTTCACAACTTTGCCTTGTTGTCACAGCCTTTGTCTTTTTCATTACATTTTCTCAACTGTAGAGTGTGTATTAATATACTTCTTAAATGAACTGACCTTCTCAACAGAATAAGTGAGATTAAGAGTTCTAATCCCATGTTAAGACATCTATGTATTGTATTGCAGAGATATTTACTGAATTTAGCATGCTAACAAGCCAACCCCAGCCCATTCTGTCGGGTTATTCTACTTTTGATCTTAAGAGACGATAGTCCGCTTATGCCTCCTCAAGTGTCGGCTGAGATGTGTGAAGTAACAACTGTGTGTTGGCCTCACCAGCACAGTGAGCAGCTGGTCTGCAATAAACCACTTTATCTTATGTTACTTTAAGATACAGTGGTCAGTATTGTGCCAATATGCCTCCTCGTTGTGTTGTGTGAAATATTTATCATTGATAAATCAATGGTTAAGATACTACTGTAGACGATACATATCTCACACTAGTGGTGGCTCTTTTATTTTTTTTATTTTTTAGTATGAATTTGACAGGTGAATTATCACATTGTACTGTTTTCTTTTTTACATAATACATCCAAATGTAGAATTTGGCACGCAGGTGTGTTTTAAATTTATACCTGATTTATCATCATGTCAAGATGACTGTGTATATATATATGTACAGTATATACAGTGTGTGTGTGTGTGGATAATATAGGAGTCCACATTTTATTACTGAAATTGTTTGATGTATTTCATTTGATAGATGCCTTTTCAAGATCAACCCAGACAAGGGATGGAAAGTGGAGAAGAATGCTACCAGAAAGCAGCTGGCGGTCAGTCCAAAGGTTCTTTCCCTGATAACAAAACTTGAACTATGAATGGAGGGAGTAAAAAGAAACTTTTCAGAAGGGAGACCATTGCAATCCAATGTCCCTAGTTGCACAGTTCACGTGGGTCTCATTCTTGTATTCTTGAGTGTTCTTTAATTGTTGTCAAATAGTACCACTTTGACCCAGATGAATACTAGGTACACATTGTAACCATCTTTCGAATATAGAATTGGTTCACAGTATTGGACAAAGTTACTACTTTTAAATTATAGGCTTCTTCAGTACCTTCAGTTTTTAAAGTACCAGACTGACTTTTACATTTTATTGCTTGCTTTGTGTTTTTATTTCACTGTAAACATTAGCTGAACCTACTGTAAAATGTTCTTGAACTGAAGCAGGCAATTGTTGGACTGCTAGCAGTATGTAGCCATGCCACGTTAAGCTTTGTAAGCAAGTATGTTGCTAGAGCATCAACTGTTTTCTATTCTTATCTGTTGGTCGACAGAATAAAATACACAATGAACAGTAGTAAGTGTGTCCTGGTTGTTTCTAAGAGCGGTTATTGTTAAGCTAAATCTCCTTTTTATAGATTGTCATTTAACTGCTTTGTTATAGCTCAATATTTTAGAAATTTATACATTTAGTTATGAGTATTATAGCAGTGTTATGAAATTTGACAAAATTATCAGCAGGTTTTTGCTATAATCAATATTTCTTTGACAGTATTTGGACTTTTAAACAAAGGTAAATTCATTGCTGGGCATACTTTTTTAACGTTAAAGATGAATTAAATGTACATGATTTGCATGTAAAATTGCATTTAAAAACACATTATACTTGGTAGATTGCTGTAATTGTATTCACACATTCTTGTTTAATAACAGTATTTGGTTCTCTTTTTAAAAGTAAATCCACTGTTTTTACGGCAAAGTATGCTTGTTTTACATTGAAGATTAAATAAATATACATGATCTTTATGTAAAAATACATATAAAGACTCATATTATACTTAATAGATTCTAAAATGAATGGTAAATTGCTGTAATTATACTTGTGCATATTTGTTTAATAACAGTTTTTTGTGTTTTTTTTTAACGGTAAATTAATTGTATTTATGGCAGAGTATGCTTTTTCACATTAAAAATCAAACATGAAAATTTACATGTAAAAACTTGTAATAAACTTAATAAGATCTTAAATTAAGGGTAGATTGTTGTAAATATAAAGCTTATTATCCATTTTACAACAGTATTTTGACATTTTTAAAAAGTAAAATCAAATTTTTTTGGGTGATATAACACGTTATACATTTAAGATGTGTCAAAAACATTTACATAAAATTACATTATAAAACTCAAATAATAGTAGCACTTTTCCGCAATTTTAAGACAGATTATTTGTATTATAGCAGTGTTTGACTGTATTTATAGGTAATTTAATTGTTTTAAAGGGGTAAATGTCCTTTTTTAAACATTAAAAAGCCCAATAATTACATACAAATAAATGTAAGATTAAAGATATTTTCTGTTATTTCATTATGGAAAATTACTGTAATTTTACGTGATTAGGTTTTCCCGTAATTTTACGGTAATTTTTTGGCGCCCCAGCTGCCAGAATATTACCGTTTTTTCACATTTCTTTTTTTTTTTTTTACAGTGTAGCCAGCCCATAGAGCCCCATTGTGAACCCGGAAATGTTGAGTACACCAAAGTTTCATGGCAGAAATGTGAAGTACGGGTCCCCAGCATACAGAAAATGACGGATGCTAATTTTTATATGTTGAGCAATTTGCATAATTAGCTAAATTAACTAAGTAATTGTGGACAATCTCAATTGTAGTTTTGTCAGTTCTAGTGAGACAAATGGTAAGCTTTAGTTGAATGAGCCTGTAGCCTTGTGTTGGAGTGAGTCTTGCTGAGAAATTTTTCTGTTTCATGGGTTTACCATTCTAAATTCAACAGTAAGTCATGTAGAGTTGCCATTCTAATCCATAGTGGGGTCCAAAAATAGCAGGTTTATAATAGTTAGAGGGAAGATATTTGGTATTTCAGTGGTATTGGCTAATAAATATGCACCTAACTGGGACAATGCACTTTTATGGAACCCTTTTTTCCCCCCCACCTTCCAGCTCTAGAGACACACAGATTGATTCTGAGGGGTGACTTCAATTTTTTAGATTAGGTCTGCGAGCAAGGCAGCACAGGTAGTTAATTCTTTTAAACATATGGGGTCACTGATCCATGGAGACATTAGAAAACCCACTCACTAAAGCATTTTCCTGTTCATCAATCATATGCCAGGATAGACTACTTTCTATTTGACAATGCACTACTGTCCTTGCTCAGTTCTGTTAGCAATGAAGTTATTGTTATATTGGCTCATAGCCCAGTTAGTATGGCATTTTGTTTGCCGCAGCATGTCTCTCCGTAGCAAGTGTGGTGCTTTAAACCACGTCTAGTCTCAAATGAACATTTTGTGAAATATCTAGCTGACCAAATTGACTTTTCTTTCACTTACTTGCATGTAAATTAGATGGCACCAACATTTGGTCCAATTATACCTGTTCTGGCAACCCAAAGGCCAGTGTTTTGTTTCCAGATTTGTGTGCATGGTGACTTATCACGGTTTGTACACCTTTGCATTGCACACAAAATGCGAAGCGTAAGTGCAGCTTCACAGTTGAACAGAGTGCACCGTGTGCAAAGCTAGCCCATATGTTTCACTGTCTAATAAATGTGCTGGAGATCTCACAGCTCACATAGACACCAAAAAACCTTATCTTATTGCATTTAAAAGGTTTTAAGAGATATTTAGTTGAAGCTGGATTTTGAAGCTGACACAAAATAGGTCATATTTAGAACATTGTTTCATATTTATTTATTTGAAAAGAGGCATTATTTTGTTACAAGTTGTTACATATTTTATTTTATTACATAAGTTATTTTTTTTACCATTGAGGCATAAACAAAATACTGAAAAACTAAAAACAATCAACTTAAAGTGCTATTATGATGTGTTTGTTTTTTTCCCTTTCCTTTATTATGTTATTTATATTTGTGTGCACACCATAAATTAAGTTTACAAAGTGAAAAGCCCAAAGTCCACCCCAAAGGGACTTATCATCTCCACCTGAAAACACTGTTCACAAAAACCTGCATTGTAGTCCAGCCTTTACTTTAGAGACAAACATTATAATGCTAGTCTAGCTGCCTGCTAGCATGGCACTAAACACAGAACATTGGACGTTAAGGCCATAAAGTACATTAAGGACCTATGAAATCTTTGAGCTCCTTCAGCTTGTTGTTTAGCTGTTTTACTACAGCCTCCAGACTTTCTTGTTTTTCTTTTGCAGCTCCGCAAAGATCATTTGATTTCAAGATGAAGCTGAGTTTTCCAACCGATTCAGCTTTCTCTGCATTATTATTCGCAGATTTCAGGAGGACCCTTATGTCTTCCAACATCCTCTTCTTTTTGGCCTTGACATTAGCTATCTCCTCCATTACTCTCTTCCTCTTTTGAGCAGTCTGATCATCTTGTTTTTTTTACGTTTTTGGTCATCTAGATAGTTGTGATATTTCGGCCTGGCAGCAGCTGCAGAGAGGAGTAGCTTCTTTGTGTAGCCTATGTTGAGAAGCCCTCCAATATGGTTCAAATGGTCATGAATGATCCGCTGAGCAATCAGAGAATGCTCTTTCAGGTTCTCCACTATCACCTCTTTGTTAACTGAAAACCCTCTCTCAACAGAGGCTTGACCATGGGAGAGGACCAGGACAAGGTTTACTACCTCCCAGAGATGGCAGAATTCTGCCTTGTTTGATAAATGTTCATGGTAGAATTCATCCAACCTTCCCATTTGTGGGATGAAATTCCTGAATGTGGCACACATCAGATTGTGGTCGTGAAAGTGGCCAAACTCCCTCAGAATGTCATCACAGCTTTGTTCTTCAATGCAGCCATATTCTACGAGGAGTGCTAAACAGTGCTGAGTTTTTGGACACTTGTCTCTTTGCTTTTGAGGAGCACCCTTGGATCAAGGACAGACAGGCCTCTAATAAGTGGATATTTAAGTGGTGCTTTTCTAAACAGTTTGGACACTATCTTCAGTAAAAACTAGGGATGAGCGAGTACAGCATTATCTGTATCTGTATCTGTTTACCACATGAATTATCTGTATCTGTACTCGGACTGGGCGGGGCCTAACCCGGAAGTGGGTCGATTTGTCTTGAAATGGGCGGGGCTTTAACCTGTATGCTATTTTAAGCATGCAATTGATATGGGTTGATCATAAATTGTTATATTTATTGCTGATTAGAAAACTATTTACATGACAGCATCGAGCTTCAGATCAATGGTGTTGTCATGGTAACAAACAAACTGTATACAGAACGTTTTGCAACAATGAATACACATACGGTTGCAATTATGAAGTAAAATGTAATGAACAAGAGTTTTCATACTCAATATAATTTTCTTTTTTTAACTTAATTTTTTTATGATCAGAGTATGGTCTTTTTTTTTTTTTGGTTCTTTTTTTTTATTTCCACACCAGGCATGTGTGAGTGTGTGTGTGTGTCTGTGATTGAGAGAGAGAGAGAGAGGTACTGCCACTGTTTTTGTCAGGCATCCCCCGCTCTGATCCTGTTTGTCTGTATGTTTGTTGTCTCAGTCTGTGCATCATTGTTCCTGTTGCCATGCAACCTGGGGAGGTGTGGCCTCCTTCACTCATCACCTGTTCCTGCTCAGCCTAATCACCATCACCTGTTCCTGCTCAGCCTAATCACCAGCACCCACCTGTGTCTCATCACCACCAGCTCTTATACCATGACCTGACATCCAGTCCCTGTCGGATCGTTAGTCTTCTCATTATCCTGCTATGGACCGTCAACACTCTTCACCCCCGGATTGTCTTCACTCACCTGCCGTCACAGCATTTCCCTCTGTTTCACCTTGGTTGGTCATCTGGTGCACGGATTAGTATCAATAAACTCTCATTGAACTTCTCCTTGTCTGCGTTTGGGTTATTCTGCCAGCCGGGTCTGACAGAACGATCCGACCATACAATGAACCCAGCAGACTTGGAGACGGTGAAGAAGGCAGTTTCAGACCAGGGCGCTTTGTTGGGACAACACGGCGCCGCGCTCCAGGAGATCATGAACACGCTCCAGTCACTGACTACAAACATTTCTGGTCTCCAGAACCAGCTCGCCAGTTTGTCCGCTTCGCCTGCACCCGTGTCTCTACCGGAGCCGGTTACGGTAAGACCTGCTATTGACTCTGTTCGTGAGCCGTGGGTCCCCACACCGGAGAGATATGAAGGCAGTTTTGGGAAGTGTCGTTCATTTTTAATGCAATGTGGACTTGTGTTTGAGCAACAGCCCCGATCCTACGCTACCGACCGAGCTAAGATAGCGTTTGTGATGGGATTATTAGGAGGCAAGGCTTTGGAATGGGCTACAGCTGTGTGGGAGAGCGGCGAAGGGATGGCATTTTCTTATTCAGACTTTACGGCTGCATTAAGGACATTATTTGACCTGCCGGTTCGTGGCAAGGATGCCGCGAGACGCCTCTCTTCGCTGCAACAGGGAGCACGCAGTGTCGCGGAGTACGTTGTTGAGTTCCGTACGCTGGCAGTGGAGAGCCGCTGGAATGATGAATCGTTGGAGGCGGCTTACTACAAAGGACTGTGTGAGCAGATGAAGGACAAACTCATTTCTTACCCTGAATCAGCAGGATTGGAGGACTTGATTTCCTTATCTGTTCGGGTGGATAATCGTCGTCTGGAGCGTGGGAGAGAGAGGCGACAGAGGATACCCAATCTGTCACCTACACCTCGCCGAAGGAGAGAGGTTTTCTCGGAATCCGAACCTATGCAGATGGGTCGTCAGCGGTTGTCTGAGCAGGAGCGGCGTCGGAGAAAGGAGTCTGATAGCTGTCTGTACTGCGGACAACCGAACCATTACCTGGCATCCTGTCCTCTGCGGTCGCGAAACTATCAGGCTCGCTAGATGTGGGGAGTATTCTGGCGAGTCACACTTCTAGTTCTCCCCACCCTCACCTTCGAGCACCTTTTCACGCCACGATGATTTTTAAAGGACAAGCTATTGAGGTACAGGCGCTTATTGACTCTGGAGCGGATGATTGTTTTATGGATTCCGGTTTAGTGGATCAGCTGGGACTTTCTAAGGTAGCATTACCCAAAGTCATGGAAGCTACCACTTTGGATGGAAGACTGATTAACCGCATCACTGCCAGGACCGAACCTGTTCAGATGTTACTGTCTGGTAATCACTCGGAGGAGATCTCCTTCTACGTTATGCCTTCTCCTCTCATACCTTTAGTCCTGGGTTTTCTGTGGCTGATAAAGCATAATCCCGCTATTGACTGGGGTAATAGCAAGATAGTTAGTTGGAGCACGTGGTGTCATGCTAATTGTCTGAAATCTGCTGTTTCTCAGTCTGTTTCTCCCCAGAGGTTGCAGCCTGAGCCGCCTGATCTATCACAAGTACCACAGGAATATCATGTCGTGGGAGATGTCTTCAGTAAGTAACGAGCATTATCCTTGCCTCCACACCGACCTTATGATATGGCCATTGAACTGCTGAAGAACATCTCTTACCCAAAGGGACGACTGTACAACATCTCAAGACCTGAACGGGAGGCTATGGAAACCTACATTAAGGACTCCTTGGATGCTGGAATAATCCGTCCATCTTCCTCGCCTCTGGGAGCCGGATTCTTCTTTGTGGGTAAGAAGGATGGATCTCTGAGACCCTGCATTGACTATCGTGGGCTTAATGACATAACCGTTAAAAATAAGTATCCTCTGCCCTTAATGGATTCTGCTTTTGATTCTCTGCAAGGCTCTGTGATTTTTACTAAGCTTGACCTTCGGAACGCGTATCATCTGGTACGGATCAGGGAGGGTGATGAGTGGCTGACTGCATTCAACACTCCTATGGGTCACTTTGAATACCTGGTCATGCCGTTTGGACTAACTAACGCGCCTGCTGTGTTTCAGTGCCTTATCAACGATGTCCTCAGGGACATGGTGGGGCAGTTTGTGTTTGTCTACTTGGACGATATCCTTATCTATTCCAAGGATGTTTTGGAGCACAAACAACATGTTCTCCAGGTGCTCCAGAGACTGTTGGAGAATCGACTCTTTGTTAAGGCGGAGAAATGTGCCTTCAACGCTCGCACCACCTCCTTCCTGGGGTACATCGTGTCTGAGGGTCAAGTCCAGATGGATCCGGAGAAGGTACGTGGAGTATTGGAGTGGCCTACGCCGGAGACCAGGAAGCAGCTTCAACGTTTCCTCGGATTTGCTAACTTCTACCGACGTTTCATATGGGATTACAGTCGGGTGGCCGCCCCCCTGACCGCCTTGACCTCAAGTCTCAAGGATTTCTGCTGGAATATTGCTGCTGAGGACGCCTTTCTGGAGTTGAAGGGTCATTTAACCTCGGCACCGATTCTCACTCAACCGGACGTGTCCCGTCAGTTTGTGGTCGAGGTGGATGCTTCGGACGTCGGGGTTGGTGCTATCTTGTCCCAACGTTCGGCTAAGGACGGGAAGCTCCATCCCTGCGCCTTTCTGTCTCGTCGTCTGTCCCCTGCGGAGAGGAACTACGACGTGGGAAATCACGAGTAACTGGCCGTGAAGCTCTCATTGGAGGAGTGGCGACATTGGTTGGAGGGTGCCTCTCAACCATTTGTGGTCTGGACCGACCACAAGAACCTGGAATATGTCAGGTCGGCCAGACGACTCAATCCCCGGCAGGCCCGATGGGCACTGTTCTTTGGACGTTTTAACTTTTCCCTCACTTTCAGGCCCGGTTCTCGGAATGGCAAGCCTGATGCCTTGTCCCGCATGTATTCCGTGCTGGAGGAGAAGGAAGTGGAGCGTGAAGTCATCTTGCCTCGGGACAAGGTCATCGGCGCTGTCCTTTGGAGGGTCGAGGAGGAAGTATTGGCCGCTCTGCACAACCAACCAGACCCAGGTAACGGACCTCCGGGGCGACTTTTCGTCCCTGAGAATGTCCGCTCTAATGTACTTCTGTGGGCACATTCTGCCAAGACCTCATGTCATCCTGGCGTGGCGCGCACTATGGCCATGCTTCGGCGGCGTTTCTGGTGGCCTGCCATGGGTGAGGATACTCGTGTTTTTGTTTCTGCATGTCTTGTTTGTGCTCAGAACAAGGGATCCAATCGGCCTGCTGCGGGTCTTCTGCGGCCACTGCCCATTCCTCGTCACCCTTGGTCGCACCTGGCGCTGGACTTTGTTACCGGTTTGCCTCCTTCTAAAGGTAACACCGTGATTCTCACTGTTGTTGACAGATTCAGTAAATTCACCATCTACCTGCCTCTGCCTAAACTTCCCTCTGCCAAGGAGACGGCCATGATTCTAGTGAGGGAGGTTTTCCGTGTTCATGGTCTGCCTTGCGACATTGTCTCGGACCGTGGTCCCCAATTCACTTCGGCGGTCTGGAAGGCATTTTGCTCTGCCATCGGCGCCACCATCAGCCTGTCATCTGGGTTTCATCCTCAAACCAATGGCCAAGCTGAAAGGGCTAACCAGAAGATGGAGACCACACTGCGTTGCCTGGTGTCTGCGAACCACAGCTCCTGGGCATCTCAGCTTCCTTGGGTGGAATATGCTCACAACCCGCTCCCTACGTCCGCTACTGGTATGTCTCCTTTTCAATGCGTATATGGTTATCAACCCCCTTTGTTTCCGTCTCAGGAGAAGGATCTGGCGGTGCCGTCTGTTCAGGCTCATATCCGCCGCTGCCACAGGACATGGCACCGTGCTCGGACTGCGTTGCTGAGGGTTTCTGGTCAATACCAAACCCAGGCCAATCGCCACCGCGTTCCGGCCCCACGGTACTCTGTTGGGGACCGGGTGTGGCTGTCAACTCGGGACTTGCCCCTGCGGACTGAATCTCGGAAGTTGTCACCCCGGTTCATTGGGCCGTTCACTGTGGAACGCCTGATTAATCCTGCGGTGGTCAGGTTGACACTGCCTCGCTCACTCAAGGTACATCCTGCTTTCCATGTTTCTCGGCTGAAACCTGTTCTGCTTAGCCCCCTGTTGCCCCCTCCAGCTCATCCTCCACCTCCGCGTGTGATCGATGGGGGTCCCGTTTACACCGTCAATCGCATCATGGACTCCCGTCGGCGGGGTCGTGGGTTTCAATACCTGGTGGATTGGGAGGGGTACGGACCGGAGGAGCGGAGCTGGATACCTCGTCGCCAGATTCTGGATGATGGTCTGCTACGGGACTTTTACCGTCGCCAGCCCGGTGCTCCGGGTGGTCCGCCTGGAGGCGGTCATCGGAGGGGGGGTACTGTCAGGCATCCCCCGCTCTGATCCTGTTTGTCTGTATGTTTGTTGTCTCAGTCTGTGCATCATTGTTCCTGTTGCCATGCAACCTGGGGAGGTGTGGCCTCCTTCACTCATCACCTGTTCCTGCTCAGCCTAATCACCATCACCTGTTCCTGCTCAGCCTAATCACCAGCACCCACCTGTGTCTCATCACCACCAGCTCTTATACCATGACCTGACATCCAGTCCCTGTCGGATCGTTAGTCTTCTCATTATCCTGCTACGGACCGTCAACACTCTTCACCCCCGGATTGTCTTCACTCACCTGCCGTCACAGCATTTCCCTCTGTTTCACCTTGGTTGGTCATCTGGTGCACTTCTCCTTGTCTGCGTTTGGGTTATTCTGCCAGCCGGGTCTGACAGTTTTCATGGTCACTGATTTGACCCTCACTGTCCTGCAAGGTTAAGCAAACTCTGGCTGGTGGTGCCGTGTCAGCTGAAGTACTCTCTGTATCGCTCATTATTCTGTATCACTGATCATGAGAGGGGGTTGGAATCTGTTTGTGTGTGTTTGTGTATCTTAATTTTTTATATTATTTATTTATACCACAACTCCCTTTTGTTTATTTGTTTGATAAAATACAGCAAGAAAGTTTCAGACATTCAAAAAACTGGTTAGAGCCAGCAGGCGGTTTAAAAAAAAAAAAAAAAAAAAAAAAAAAAAAAACTCCCGACAGGCAGAGACGCAACGCAAGCAGCCTGTCTGAACAAACCCCACGTTTACCAGAAATCTACTGGTTACTAAGTAAGTACAAGTTCGAACCGAAGTTAAAAAAAAAACTGAACCTGAAGAAACCCTAAATGTTAACGGAAAAGCCCCACGGAGCTGAGTGACTGAGGGAGAGACAGAGCTGTTCACTTCTCAGTGTGCTGAGTGCAGTGAGCTGAGCAGCACACAGCAACACAAGGAATCTGTACGTGTGTAGGGGAGGGATGCTGGGACTAGCCTATCACAGAATTGTGTAGGGGAGGGGCGCTGTGACTAGCGCTGTGACTAGCCTATCACAGAACGCAGATACAGTCTGCTACCAAATGAGGAGTTTTATTCAATCTGAGCACAGATATTGACTTGCATTACTCGTATAATATGTTAATATTTTGTTATATTGTTATAATAATGTTTCAGCCGAGTATCCGGCTCATCCCTAGTAAAAACAGCTTGCAGTTCTGTCTGAACTCCAGCCTCAGCTTCTCAGAGGAGTTTTTTCAGTTTTTTTTCATATGCTTCCGTAGGGCTTGCTCTGTGACAAATCTGACTCTCAGTTTGGTGACATCTATGTGGTTGACTGAGTTAGAATAGTCAAAATGAAGACGTTTTACAGGGGTAGCTCCATGACACTGGGCTTGACATATTTCTCCATTAGATTCCTCAGCATATTTGTGAGATCACCGCACATAAACAGCTGCATGGGTTTGTCCGTGTGGTATAACTTTAAAAATGGTGTGATTTCCCTAGCTACCATTAGAAAGAAGTGAGATTATGAAAGCCAGATTACCTAATTTATTGTTTAGGCTAATAATCAAAACGTTACTCACAAGCGCGGCACACGCACGGTCGATAGCAAGACATTTCCAATTAATCTATCAATCAAAATCAATCTAATATAATTATATAACACTTTACAGCAACCAGCAGGCTATGGTGCTTAACAGAATGAGTATAACATCATCCAATAGAAAGAGTGAACATAGCGAACAGTAAAATCAGAAAAGGTCTCAAAGAAACAAAAGAATGAAACTGTCCCACCACTGCTACGTATTAAAAGCCTGATTCAACAGATATGTCTTGAGTTTGGACCTAAAAAGAGCGACATCTGTAATAGTGCGAATATCGGGGGGTAACTTGTTCCAGAGTCTCGGGGGAGCAACCGCAAAAGCCTGACCCCCCCACCGTTTATACCTGGACCTTAGGACTTCTAAAACCAGCTGATTTGAAGACCGCAATGACAGTGTGTTCCCGCAAAGTTAAGATTTCAGACAAATACTCTGGGTGACATTTTTTCTCACTCTCTCTCTCTCTCTCTCTCTCTCTCTCTCCATCTTTGTTCTAATTATTGCACAGCGGCCAATTATGTTTGTCAGTCACAGTCAGCAACAATGAAAACACACTACTCAACTGAATATGAAGGCAAATGGCTAGCAGCATTAGTTCAATCACACTAAACCCAAAATAGTTTCTGACTCACCAGTATCATCGGTAGATTTGTACACAAAATCCATCCGACGTTTCCTCGCGTCGATCACAGCGTTGTAAAACTCGTCTTTACGGGCCTTCAGTTCGCATAGTGTCTGACTCTCAATAGACAGAATGGCTAGGCTGAAAGACGTGCTGGCCCGGTCCGGTTCCGACAGGATGTTTTGATCCGTTTCAGGGTGGAAAATGTGCAAAGTTGTAGTTGCCGGTATTATATTAGCTGACCAAGGAGTTTTTCCTCCTTGGTTAAAGTTGCGGGCAGGTTGTTCAGATCCAGGACCCCGTAGAGGTCCCGCCGCTCACTGTTAGCACGGCCACATAGCCACATCTCTTCTTCCATACCAGTCAGTTTGAAACAATGCGACGAGTATTTGTCCCTTTTGCTGCAGTAGTCCATCTAAGGCTGGCGTAGACCTCCATCTTGCTATTAGTTCTTTTTTTGAATTAAGTTCGAGTTTAGAGAAATTCCTCACCGCTGTGATATCGGCGGACACCGCTGCTGTTATTTTGACTTTGAATTTCGCGGGGATTGCGTTTACAACGTAGCTGGTGTAATGACGTCAGCTACGCAAAGGGACAGTAATATCTCGATTTTAATTGGTTCATGTTTGATATCTAACGGAGACGATTACTGGCATAACACATTTACGTACAAAGGCACGGCAGAGTTGTGCCTTTTGACGTACATGTTAAAGAACATTGGCTATGTTAACATATGTTACAACATAACAACATTGGCTAATCGCTTAAATGGGCAGTAAAGGCACTGCTTATTCTGCCATTTTTTCTATTTGATTATGCGTAACTGCTACATTTGTCATAGTACCGTCTAAATAATTGGAACAACACACATATAAATCCCAAGAATAAACAGTAAAAATACAAATACAAGTTTATAATACATTTATTTAATAAACATTTTTATGCTTGAATTTTGGCAAGGTAGGCACTGCCTACCCTGCCTACCCTGACTGCACGTCACTGAATAACACCAGTACAGAGATAAGTCCTTTGTCTGATGCAATTAGGAGGTCATCAGTAATTTTCACAAGTGCTGTCTCTGTGCTATGATTAACTCTAAATCCTGACTGAAAATCCTCAAATAAGCTGTTGTTATGCAGAAAGTCACACAGCTGTTTGGCAACTGATTTCTCAAGAATCTTAGAGAGAAATGGAAGGTTGGATATAGGTCTATAGTTGGCTAAAACATCTGGCTCAAGGTTGGGCTTTTTCAGAAAAGGTTTAATTACAGCTACTTTAAAGTACTGTTAATAAAGACAGATTGGTTATATCTAGTAGAGAAGTGTTGACTAAGGGTAAAACTTCTTTAAGTAGCCTAGTCGGGATGGGGTCTAAGAGGCAGGTTGATGGTTTGGATGAAAAAATACAGTAATCAAATTAAATTGATAAAGATCAAGTGACGCAAAGCAGTCTAAACATACACTCACCTAAAGGATTATTAGGAACACCTGTTAAATTTCTCATTAATGCAATTATCTAATCAACCAATCCCATGGCAGTTACTTCAATGCATTTAGGGCTGTGGTTCTGGTCAAGACAATCTCCTGAACTCCAAACTGAATGTCACAATAGAAAAGAAAGGTGATTTAAGCAATTTTGAGCGTGGCATGGTTGTTGGTGCCAGACAGGCCGGTCCAGTATTGCAGAGTATTTCACAATCTGCTCACTTACTGGGATTTTCACGCACAACCATTTCTAGGGTTTACAAAGAATGGTGTGAAAAGGGAAAAACATCCAGTATGCGACAGTCCTGAGGGCGAAAATGCCTTGTTGATGCTAGAGGTCAGAGGAGAATAGGCCGACTGATTCAAGCTGATAGAAGAGCAACTTTGACTGAAATAACCACTCGTTACAACCAAGGTATGCAGCAAAGCATTTGTGAAGCCACAACACGCACAACCTTGGGCTACAACAGCAGAGGACCCCACCGGGTACCACTCATCTCCACTACAAGTAGGATAAAGAGGCTACAATTTGCCAGGGCTTACCAAAATTGGACAGTTGAAGACTGGAAAAATGTTGCCTGGTCTGATGAGTCTCGATTTCTGTTGAGACATTCAGAATTTGGTGTAAACAGAATGAGAACATGGATCCATCATACCTTGTTCCCACTGTGCAGGCTGGTGGTGATGGTGTAATAGTGTGGGGGATGTTTTCTTGGCACACTTTAGCCCCCTTAGTGCATATTGGGCATTGTTTAAATCCCATGGCCTACCTGAGCATTGTTTCTGACCATGTCCATCCCTTCATGGCCACAATGTACCCATCCTCTGATGGCTACTTCCAGCAGGATAATGCACCATGTCACAAAGCTCAAATCATTTCAAATTGGTTTCTTGAACATGACAATGAGTTCACTGTACTAAAATGGCCCCCACAGTCACCAGATCTCAACCCAATAGAGCATCTTTGGGATGTGGTGGAACGGGAGCTTCGTGCCCTGGATGTGCATCCCACAAATCTCCATCAACTGCAAGATGCTATCCTATCAATATGGGCCAACATTTCTAAAGAATGCTTTCAGCACCTTGTTGAATCAATGCCACGTGGAATTAAGGCAGTTCTGAAAGCAAAAGGGGGTCAAACACAGTATTAGTATGGTGTCCCTAATAATCCTATAGGTGAGTGTATATCTGGTTTCCTTAGAGATAAGTTGGTGCCAGTTAAAGGCAAGTTTTGGTGAATTTTGTTTCTAATAGTTATAATTTTATCAATAAAGAATCTCATAAAGTTGTTACTACTAAGTGCTATGGGAATACTTGGCTCAATAGAGCTGTGACCTTCCGTCAGCCTGGCTACATTGCTGAAAAGAAACCTGGGCTTGTTCCTATTTTCCTCTATTAATGACGAGTAGTACGCTGCTCTGGCATTACGGAGGGCCTTCCTATACGTTTTAAGACTATCTTGCCAAATTAAACAAGAATTTTCCAGTTTGGTAGAACGCCAAATCTTATCAAGTTTCCGCAATGTTTGCTTTAATTTGTGGGTTTCAGTGTTATACCATGGAGCTAACCGTCTTTGTTTTATGATCTTCTTTTTTAGAGGGGCAACAGAGTCGAGTGTTATTCGCAGCGAGCCTGCTGCACTATCAACAAAATGATCGATTTGGGAGGGACTGAAATTAGCATAGGAGTCCTCCGTTACTTTGTGACTTGGTAAAGAATTAAAAGCTGATGAAATCACATCCTTAAATTCATTTAGACTAACATATTCTCCATCACCCAGCCAGGTTTCAGACAAAGTAAGACAAAGTAGTTTTTGGTATAGACATGGTCTCTTGCCACAAAGTTGCGTTCTCTGGCATGTCTGTCACGGTGAGCTTGCTTGTTTTGCTTCCAACTTTTGTTTTTTAGGCATTATGAATTCAAGTGTATATCTCAACTTCCTACCCATCATCATCTCAGAAGGTGACAGTCCAGTTGTTGACTGTGGAGTGATGCAGAAGCTGGGTAAAGTTCTGTCTAGCTTTTTTTCCCAGTGTATCAGTTTTTTCACGAGGTCTTAAAAAGTTTGTACAGCTCTTTGGGCCAGGCCGTTCGATAAGGGGTGGTACAGTGCTGCTGTGACAGGTGTGATCCCATCCCTGTTGCCATATGTGATATCTTCAGATATCAATTAATAGATATAGACACTTTATCTTCAGTTGAGCTTGTTTTATTGCAGGAAAAACTTTGGCACATTACAACATGTCCAACCTGGGGTATTTACCCTATGCTGCATACTGCTCTCATTATATTCCTTATGCCAAATACAATGAAGCCCTCTACTGGTCATAGACTGTAATAACATACAACAGTCACTACATAACAATAATCATATTTTCCTCATATTTGAATTGTTTTCAGGAGCCGCCTGATTAGGACGAAGCTTACTATAACCATGTCAACTTCCAAGTGATTTTACTGTACAGTTTTAGAGAAATGTAAAGGAAAGTCAGCTCAAATCAGTAATTACTGTCATTTTGCCAAAGGAGGCTGGTGGCTTTGATGAGCACAAAGATAACGGCTTCTGTTCCACTTCATGCCACTTCAATGCAGAGTTGTATAAGGTACTAGGCAATTTTTGTTTCTTACACGTAGAAAACCAGATCAAACTAGGCCTATTTTGTCATTCATATGTATCCAGTTTGACATGTTTATAGACATTTGTCTCTAAGAGCATCTGGGAAGAAATGGCATAGAAGAATATTTACATGGTGGCTTTGGCGAATGCAATTTTGTGGATGTTTTTTATGTTTAAAAAAAGAAACAGAAAGGTTGACCTCCTTAGAAATACTTTCCATTATGTTGTCAGTCACTTACAATATTAATCTGAACCTGTCAATGGCAAAATAAGCACTTTTGTGAACATAAATACAATCTGGAAAATTGTCCTGTTAAATTACATTGTAGCTTGTTTCGCCGCTGCTGACTGCAGAGATCACACTTAATACTGGACCAGTGTCAAAGATTGTTGTTCCCATCAGTCACGTAGAAACAAAAACAGGAAAATGGGGTCCAGGTTGGAAGAAAGTTACCTTTCTTCCAACCTGGACCCCATTAAAAGTTACCTTTTAAGAAAGAAAGTAATTGCAATGATGAAAGAAAGCTCTTGAAAGAAGCTCTTCAAAGAAAGCTAAATCAACCTATATTGTCCTTTATATTTATCTAGTTTGACTCTTTTCTTTCATAGACATTTCTATGATAAGTTATTTTAGTTATGAAAAAGCTTTTTCCATTTAATGAGCTGACATTTTAAAAGAAAACCAAATCAAACTATGTTGTCTTTCATATTTATCCAGTTTTACATATTTCTTTAATTTGTTTCTAGAAGCTTCTGGGAAAATGGCAGCTGATTTTATTTAAATTATGTAAGCTTAACAATAAAAAGCAGCTCTTTGGGGACAAATTCAAAGTAAAAATCCGCTTTGGAGAAAAATAAGCCCTAAAATGAAAATAAGGTGTTATACAGTATGCAAACAAATTCTTGGAGAAAACCAGATCAAACAATGTTGTCTTTCATATTTATTTAATTAATTTCACTAGTAAATTGGGAACAAACTCTAAAGCACAAATACAAAAAGTAGAGCTTCTATATGGCAGAAGGGTACTTACATCAAAAGCTTTAGTTTTCTCACCTGGTGATTTTGTAAAGTACCCCTCTGCCATCTAGTGGTTCTTCTTTTAATTGCACTCTGCACTTATGGGGTTATCATTGTAGCTAAACTGTGTGGAGAGTTGTGCAACTGTAGCTCAACCTGTGCATGGGTAATCAAATTTGTAAATGTGTGTCTCTAAATGTGGACTGAGATGTGTGATTGTTCTACAGCACCTGCCCTTTTATGTCCCGATTTGTTTTCATATACTTTATTTTTTTGTGACTAGAAAATTCCACAGAACTTTGTGTGCCTACTACTTGGTGCACATCCTAATAACAATTAAACTAAGAAATAATAAAAGTGTTATGTGGCTTAACCCTTCAGAGATAGACCTTTTTAAACTCTATTTAAGACCTTTCTGTTTACCAGAAACAGCTATGACGTAGCTAGTGCTAAACCAACCAGACTTAATTTAAAAAATAGTACTTTTAGCATGTATAGAGTCAACATATTTTCACATGTAAATTGGTAAAGTATGTGTTTCTTTCAACCAACGCTAGAGATTTGATTGTTGGAAAAGTGTAGCAAACACCAAAAACACCTAAAAAAAGATAGACACGTCTTAGATACAAGTTGGGCGACCAGCAAGAGCGAGAAACAGTTGAAGTACCGGAAAGTGTGCTTTTGAAGTGAATGAGAATGCATGCATGCGCATTTGGTTTGTAAGAGGCCTCTAGTCATTGCCGCTAGTTAACAAGTCTCCTCCAGGATTGCACTGGCTGAGCTGCTGTGGCCACATTTACTTGTTTTACTTGAGCACACACTATAGTCACTGTGTGTGCCTTATTGTTGCAAAGATCAACATTGGGGTTATTGCATGGTCCTTGATTGCCCCAATGTTGACAAATAAAAAACTGGCTGTTTCTGTAAGCTAAGTAAGGCTTTAAGGCTGTAAGGCTATAACCGGTTGAATCCAGTCTTCCAGCCTCTATCACCGTAGTAGTCAGTTGTGAACTGAAAGCATGTGTGTCCATGAGACTGTAAGTAAATCATTCTGTTTAGATTGTTACTGTTATTTGCTGCTCGGTAAATCCATAGTTTTAGTTGAGTTTATGCGCTCAATGTAGCCTGTAGTTCTCATATAGTTCACATTTATGTTGTTTAATGACTAACTCAAAGCCAGTTAGTTGGTGCAGTAAATGTGCTTGTGGAATGGATTAAGCTCTATACTTGCTTAACATGTTGCTGCTGTACACATAATACTTAAGTCAAATTTATATTTAAGCTATTTCTGTTCAGTGTTGTTAAATCACTGTTTCACGTAAATATATAGTTGAGAATTACATAATTATGATGTCAATTAATGCATGTTATTTCTACTGTCATCATGTTACAGAAACCACACGTCTGTTCACAGACCTGAATTCAGTTCATAGAGAGTGGCTTGCATTATGTGTGTGTGGTAATTAATAAAGCACCATTTGAGGATCTTCTTCTCCAGTTCTTACCAGACTATCTATGGCAATTGCAAACACATTCAAGCCATTTCACCTAAGAATTCTTCAGTAAATAGGAGGTCCTTAGTAGGGATGAGCGAGTACAGCATTATCTGTATCTGTATCTGTATCTGTATCTGTTTACCACATGAATTATCTGCATCCGTATCCGTACTCGGACTGGGCGGGGCCTAACCCGGAAGTGGTCAGATTTAACCCGGAAGTGGGTCGGGTTGTCTTGAAATGGGCAGGGCTTTAACCGGTATTTTTAACCGGTTATTTTAAGCATGCAGTTCATATGGGTTGATCAGAAATTGTTATATTTATTGCTGATTAGAAAACTATTTCCGTGACAGCATCGAGCTTCAGACCAGTGGTGTTGTCATGGTAACAAACGAACTATATAGGCCTACAGTATATAACAAGTTTTGCAACAACAAATACAACAATGTGGTTGCAATTATTAAGTATATGTAAATGTGCTGTATTTATATAGCGCTTTTCTAGTCTTAACGACTACTCAAAGCGCTCTTACATAGTACAGGAAACATTCACCATTCACACACATTCATACACTGTGGCCGAGGCTGCCGTACAAGGTACCACCTGCTCATCAGATAAACATTCACACACATTCACACTCCGATGCGCAGCACCGGGGGCAACTCGGGGTTCAGTGTCTTGCCCAAGGACACTTCGACGTGCGACTGCAGGACCACCAACCTTCCGATTGGCAGGCAACCGCTCTACCACTGAGCCACAGCCACCCCAAGTAAAATGTAATGAACAAGAGTTTTCATACTCAATAATATAACTTTCTTTATTTAACTTTTAATCATTTTATGGGGGGGGGTTCTTTTTTATTTTCACACCAGGTAGTGAGTGTGTGTGTCTGTGAGTGAGTAAGAGATACAGAGAGAGAAACAAACAAAGAGAGAGAGAGAGAGAGAAACAAAGAGAGAGAGAGGGGGCGGGAGGGTTGGAATGTGTTTGTGTGTGTATCTTAATTTGTAATATTATTTATTTATACCGCAACTGCCTTTTTTTTTTTTATAAAACACAGCAAGTTTCAGACACTCAAAAAACTGGTTAGAGCCAGCAGGCAGTTTAAAAAAAAAAGGCGATTGGAGAGGCGCTGTGACTAGCACTGTGACTAGCCTATCACAGAATGGAGACACAGTCAGTGGAGACTTATTCAATCCGAGTACAGATATTGACTCGCATTACTCGTATAATACTTGTACTCGGCAAAAGTGCTTTATCCGTACCGGATACTCGTTTCAGCCGAGTATTCGGCTCATGCCTAGTCCTTAGCTTGGGCTTATTTAACCAACACCTTCTTCACCACACTTACAGCGTCACCGTTTCATTCTCTGATACACAAGAGAAGACAGCAGGTTTACCGTACGTACACACCCCCACCGACTTGAGCTGCAAAAAAGCTCTGGCCGCCCCGCCAAGGACGCTTGTAAAAAAATATAGGGAAACCTTTGACGCTTTGGCCTCTCTGACATTGCGGCGTTCTCTGTTTGGCCGGGAGAAGCTCACGCAGCCACGGCCAATACACTGACACTAGAAGCCTTTTATAAATTACATGACAGAAGTTGTATTGTTAATTGGTCGCAGCGGAGTCTTTTAGCAGTTTAGCTCGCTTGTTAGCCACTAAGCCGTAGCGGTGTGCAGGCAGAGTAAGCAGCCGCTGGATTAAACCTATTGACCCGTGCAGGACTTCACTGTGAGCGGACCGTTTAGAGACGATGTGACCGGCTAGTTCACGTTGACTGGTCCCTATGTACAAACAAAGTTTTATTATAAAAAATCAGTAACCCAGCAATGTCGATTATGAGCTTGTCGTCAGAATTAATGTTTTGGTAGGAACAAAAGTTTACATCGTATGTTTCTCCGGGATCAGCCAGCGCGAAGGAAGCCTATATTCCGATTGCCGGCTGGCGTTAGCCGCTGCTTCCCGCTGAACTGCGTCATAGCTCATTACCATAAAGTTGAAAAATTTAAACTTTCTGATTGACGCTCAACATTCTCAAAACGCCCAAAACGCCACGCCGACAGATTTGCCGCTCCTTGCAGCTGAGAGAAGCCGGCTTCCATTGAAAATAAATGACTTCCGGTAACTTTAGACGCTCAAGTCGGTGGCGGTGTGAATGTCCGGTAAAAGAAGTGTGTGGGTTTGTGTGTATGTGTTTGTCTGCTTTCTGCCTCTCAACCAACAGCCCACTTAAAAGAACATGTTACTTCTTTGGGAAATTAGCTTAGGTTATTTGTAATCTGTGGTGTAGGTTGGTGGTCTATACATTTAAGAAGCCCTTGAAATTCCATGCTTTTTGGTCTAAACGTCATAACCAAATAAAAAATGGTACAGCTCCCATATACTTTGGCCCTCTGGGATGTTCCCGATATCATTGGAAAGGTAACACTCTTAAGTGTCTGTTACAAGTGTATGGGTGATACTAGGTCTTACTGACACAGAGTTACTGAAGATAGAATGGAGTTTTTTTATTTCCATCAATGTCATGCATCTGTAAAATTATTAAAATACACTGTTGTTAACACATCAGGTGAGATACAGACAACACAATCCCATAGACACATGTCTCAGTTTAGTACAGAAAAACTACAGAAGCCAAAAGACTCAAAAATGGGTTTTATATGAATTTTCTTTTTACAGATATGTCTGTGCATTTTTCTTATTTCCTTCAGAAATATGCAAAAAAAAGCCATAAAAGTGCAAAATAATAAAGTTCTCAAATACAGAACCCACATACAAACCCACCCACATCCATCAAACACACATACTTGAAGTAACTATATACATAAATAAATAGAAATAAGTAATTATAAATTGGTCAGGGTGTGAAATGTAATAAATAAGGCCATTCCAGGGTCAACACATCATTGTCAAGTATGGTGTCTATGGATTCATCTTCTTATTGGCTAAAAGGTAGGAGGGTCTAGTTTTAACTAGTCCAAGCAAATGTTGATCTCTAACATCATTAGGTTAAAGATGAATGCATGTCAACAAGTCTGAGTGTGAATTTCCCCTCGTCAATAGACCACTTTCTTTGCTCTGGCGGAGAAGTCCCCGTCTATTTCAACAGTGAACGGGTCTCTGGCAAAAACGGCCACTTCTGTGGGCAAAACAAGTCCATCCAATCAACCAGCAAAGTTCTTTTTCAGGTTTGCAATGAAATCATCCGCGATTTGTGTGGGGGATGAGAGGCATTTGCGGAGTGTTGGAAAATACAGCATTTGGCCTGTGCTCAAATCAGTTGCGAAAAGGTCCAGTTTAACTTGGAATGCGCGCATCTGTTCCACAAAGTTGATGACAGTTTGTCTCTGCCTTGTAGTCCCAAATTGAGATCAATCTCTGAGACCACAGAAACGCTCCACTGCTTTGCCTTTGATGCTTCACGTCATTATGCAAAAGAAGGTCGTGGTGCTCAGCAGACATTTCTGACAGCAGCATGCGGAATAAGCGGTGTTGGAGGCTTGATGTGGAGCAAATAAAATTAGTTGTAGTGTTGAGTTTTAAAAAGTTAAAATCCGTCAGGGGACGGGTGGATGTAAATGTACTGTATTTATATAGCGCTTTTCCAGTCTTAACAACTGCTCAAAGCACTGTTTACATCTACAGGAAACATTCACCATTCACACACATTCATACACTGTGGCCGGGGGCCACCTGCTCATCAGATAAACAATCATACACATTCACACTCCGATGCACAGCACCGGGGGCAACTCGGGGTTCAGTGTCTTGCCCAAGGACACTTCGACAATGACTGCAGGGGGATCAAACCACCAACTTTCCGATTGACAGCCGCCCAGTGGATCAGTCCACTGTCAGCTGCAGTGTTATTGTGTTTGTTTGCGTCTGATTGTCTTTGTCTTATCATCTTCATCACTGCTGTTGCATTGCATTAAACCTATTCCTAATTCTCAATTCGACCCTCAGCCTCTTTTTCCTCAGAGATCCGAACGAACGCAAAGTTAGTTATGAATTTCTAACAGTAGCCATCACGCTGTTGTTGTTTTGAGCGCTCTGCTTAGTTTTTGTGCACAACACCACCTGATGCACAATGCAGTGTTAGGAGATCTACTGAAGTGCAACAGCGGACCAACCTGCTGCCAAACCATTCACTTTCCCTGTCATGGATGGAGTCCCATCTGTCACAAGCATGCACACACACTTCATATCCAGACCATTGTCTTACAAAAAAAACGGAAATTTTCCAAAAGACTATATCACCAGTTGTGTGTCCTTCTAACGGCAGTAGGCCCAGTAGCTCCTCTCGGAAGCATTTGCCTTCAAAAACACAGACATATATGCACAACTGAGCAGTATCAGTTTTGTCAGTGGACTCATATACTGCTATAGACATATAACACATAGTATCAGCTTTCTTCAGATCTCTTAACAGCATTTCATACACATCTGCAGCAAGAATTTCAACTCTACGACTGTTGGAAGTATCTGACAGGGCTACTTTTTTTAAATCGCAGATGCCACGCTTGTTTTAATTTTATTGTCATTTATCACCTCATCCACTACGGCCAACATACATTTCTTCATGGTTTCAGAGTCTGTGAATGGCCTTTTTCTTTTTTCCTAATATCCAGTTAACACGAATGGATGTTGCGGTAGCTCTCTCTTGTGTGAGTGTGAAAGTGACTGCGCCATGGTAGTACTGCTCCGATTGTAAAATGCAATTAAACTTTATACTTTTGCCGCCTTCTCTTGAGATCCCTCAGGGAAATTGGTGCAGAAAGTCTGGCGTTTCTCAACGTTGTGCCTCGACAGATTGTAATGTAAAGTACTGCGTTTGGATGTGGCGGTAAAATAAACAACAAGTATTTGTCAGTACAGGCAAGGTTAAACCAGTGGTTTTCATTGTCAATTTTACGTTTCAGTGTTGAGAAAGACATTGTGAGAATAGGCTAATCTAGGCTACTACCAGCACAGCAAGCTCTTCATTGATTGCGTGTTGCCACACGGAGGTTGCTTCCGTGGGCCGCCAAATGAATAGCCCTGCAAAAATCAGGAATATCCTGTCTAAAAATTATGCAGAAAAACTAGTCCATGCATTTGTTACTTCTAGGCTGGATTACTGGCTGCTCGAAAAAGTCCATGAAGACTCTTCAGGTGATCCAGAATGCTGCAGCATGTGTTCTGACAGGAACCAGGAAAAGAGATCACATCTCTCCAGTTTTAGCTTCTCTGCATTGGCTTCCTGTAAAATCCAGAATAGAACTTAAAATCCTTCTTCTCACCTACAAAGCGCTTCATGGTCAGGCACCATCTTATCTTAAAGAGCTCATAGTACCTTACAACCCTCCAAGAGCACTACGCTCCCAGAATGCAGGGTTACTTGTGGTTCCTAGAGTCTCTAAAAGTAGAACGGGAGCCAGAGCGTTCAGCTATCAGGCTTCTCTCCTGTGGAACCAGGTTCCAGTTTGGGTTCAAGAGGCAGACAGCCCGATCCGGTTGGGGAGAGTTTTAGCCTTACAAGGCTCCTCTCTTTGACCTGTCTCTCCTAGTTATGCTGTAATAGTTTAAGACAGCTGGGGGACTTCCTTTGACACACTGAGGTCCTCTCTCCTCTATCTTTCTATCTTTCCATTTATGTGCATCCATGTCCCAGAAATGCTTGTTACTAACCTAACTCTGGGGAGTCATTCCCCGGAGTCCTTATGTTCTTTTCCCCCCAGCATGTTTCCTTGGATCATGGAGGGTCCAAAATCATGGTTGCAGCTGTCGCCATGGTCCCGCTACACGTTCTGCGATGCCATGTTCATCCTGCTACGCTCTGCGGCGCCCTGCTATGTCCTGCTACGCTTTGCTCTGCCCTGCTACGTCCTGCTGTGCCTTGTAATGCCGCACAGTGCTCTTCAATGCCATGAACTACTACAAAGAACTACTACACATTACTATTTTTTATGATTGTTATTGCCACTCTTCATTCTAACCCCAACCGACCCGTCAGACACCGCCTACCAAGAGCCTGGGTCTGACCAAGGTTTCTTCCCAAAGGGGAGTTTTTCCTTGCCACTGTCGCACTGTTGCTTGCTCTGGAGGAAACTACTAGAACTGTTGGGTCCTTGTAAATTCTGGAGTGTGGTCTAGACCTACTCTATGTGTAAAGTGTCTTGAGATAACTCTTGTTATGAATTGATACTGTAAATGAAACTGAATTGAAATTGAATTGAATAAATCAAAAAAATGTGAACCCTCACCTTTTTAAACTGGCTAAACATAAACTTCTCTAAATGTGGAGAGGTTGTGAGCAAAAAAAAGAAACAGGCTCAGTCCAAAAAGTGTGGAAAAAAATAATGTTCCTTAATGATCCCTATGCCACATACCCCTGGCCGTAGTTACACAAGCACACTCTCACTCTCTTTCCCAGCACATTCTCTGTTTCACCAATACACAACTTCATCAATCTTTATTTTAAAAAGAATGATATCCCATTGTTAGTATACTGTACCTGTGTGTCACTAGACTAAAAGCCTTCTGTCCACCATCTTGTTAATTGATAACTTAGATGCAGCTTTGGCACTTCACCAGGCAAGGTCGCTGTTACTGAAGCTTCTAGTAATGCAGCCATTTTCAAACCAATTCCTCTAAGTGGTTCAGTGCTTCACCAAAGCTTGCCCCCCAGAGCAACCCAGTATCATGGCAGTTTGTGAAATGGTCACGTTCAAAAATCGTGACATTTACACGTAATAAACAAAAAAATAGTGACATGCACACAATGTCGTGCGATGTAGTCATAGCATTAGCTTCTGTTAGCTTGTCTTTTCTCTTTTCAGTGCAATTTATTTCTTTATCTTGTCCATCTGAGATTTTTTTGTTCTTTGCTTTAGTTAACCCTCCGCTCATTGTCAACAGCCGTGTGTCTTTGTGTGTTTAATCGATTTTTTGGCAGAGTTTATTGTGTTGGCTTAAGGGAGCACAGTTTTCAAGCAGCCATGATACCATCACTGGTCAAAAATGCTTTTCATGTTTAATGTAATGTAAGTTTATTTAAACAGGGAAAATGCACAATTAAGCATTCATCATGTTGTAGCACAATTGCTATCTCCCGCCTGTGGTCAATGGGCAGGTAGGTAAACAATAAATAGGGTTAATAGAGATAAATATCTTGTCTTAAATTATGAAATATACAGTTCCAAATAATGCTGCCAAAATTAACAGGCCTCCAGTGCATTGTCCTATTTATAATACAGTCATTCTTGTATCAAGCATGTCTTGAGGGGGGAAGGCTGGACTCTTTAGAGGGGCAACAGTCATATGATGTGTGCAAGATGAAATGAAATCAGGAAATTAGTATAGTAATACTTATTGTAATATTTCTATGATAGTGCATTATAAGGTGGAGAAGACAATAGCACATTAAATGCAAAACTTGGAAATGGTCAAAAACAGTAGTGATGTAGAGACTAGCTAAGTTTCCATCCACCTGTCAGTTGAATTATCTGAAGTTTGGTAAAAAATCTGCGAATAAATAAAATAAAAATAAATACAATCAAATGTGAATAAAGCTGGGGAAAATGTGTTTCCATCAAACGGCTTTAAAGAGAATAAAAAACCTGTGCATAATAACGTCACATGCTGTTTTGCGATCAAATTGGCATATTGAATTAATTTTAGACATTTTAAGGTGTTTTCATTCATTTTCGCACTGAATCCCACAACATTCAAGCAAACTGCAAACAAAGTTTTTCTGGACAAAATGGATCGCGCCGTCTACCGACAAATGATAAACAATGGACAAGTTGTAATAGTGCTTATGTGCCAGCTGAAAGCGACATATCAAGCTATAATAAGAAAACAACGAGGCTATCAACACATGGTTATGATGAGGCAGATGCAACTTGCCTTTTATTGTCCCTCCGGCACCGCTGCAAGACAACTCCTCTTTGAGACATGTCTCGCTGTTTTAGCGCTTTCCATTTACTATGAAGGACGTCCCGCAGCTTGTCCTAACACTTTTTTTTTCCAATTTCCTCGCGGGAGTCATCCCAAAAGTATTAATACAGAAAAGTCTAAGTCTAACCTCTCTCATCTCCTTGTCCATCCCCTTCCATCTGTCTTTGTTGACATCCACCATGTGAGCAGACAGAGAGGAAATACTGGGGAAAATTAACTAAAACTTCTTCTTCTTTGTTTTGTGGTGTGTTGCTACCATATAATGACCTAAAACTTAATCACAATTCATTATTTATTTGGCAAATAACGTTTCCATCAGCGTTTAACGCATAAGCCGTTTATTGATCAAGATAAAATCCAATGAGACCGAACGTATTTCCTTTGAGTCGATATTCATGAAATTCCATTGAATTTTACTGTTTCCATAAGGCATTTTTCATTCGATATTACTCAATTTTGATAAAAACGTGTGGATGGAAACATAGCTACTGACAACAGGCAATAAGCTTAATTTAATGTTTGAATAATGTTGCTGAATGTTGGTGTTCCTGTTATAGTGCCAGGTTCCCCTATAGGAGCCATGTATATTATGTTTGTTTATGGTTTATAGTTTTCACCTACTACGTAACGTAGGACATCATGGGGGTTGTTCTGAAAATAATCTGTTATAGTCTGTTATTCTGCTGACCGCAAGTTTTATTGCAGTTTCATTGCAAGTTTCTCCATATCTACTTTCACCTTTTTGGAGTATTTTCAGGCAACTGGATTTTGTTATTAAAGTCTTTTCCAACTTTCAAATGGACACAAAATCTTGAGGTTGTAAAAAAAGTCACTACAGCCCCATAGAGTTGTTTATATATTTATTTATTTTTGGGGCATTTTAGGGCTTTATTTCCAACAGGACTTGAGAGGGGAGAGAGAGGGGTTATGACATGCTGCAAAGGGCCTCGGGTCAGAGTTGAACCCGCGGCTGCTGCGTCAAGGACTAAGCCTGGCCCAGGCGCCCAGGAGTTGTTATTTAATTGTCCTAATTTTATAAGGTGATATGTCAATGGTGGGTTTAAAGCTTGTTCTTGTTGCCCCAGCTGGCCACATAAAAGAATTGGCCTTAAAATATGGATTTTGTTAGAAAACTAAAACTACTTATTAGGGATGAGCGCGTACAGCATTATCTGTATCTGTATCTGTTTACCACATGAATTATCCGGATCCGGATCCGTACTCGGACTGGGCGGGGCCTAAACCGGAAGTGGTCATATTTAACCCGAAAGTGGGTCGGGTTCTCTTGAAATGTGCGGGGCTTTAACCGGTATGTTATTTAAGCATGCAATTGATGAGTTGATCAAAAATTGTTATATTTATTGCTGATTTGAAAACTATTTACATGACAGCATCAGCATTGAGGGCGGCTGTGGCTCAGTGGTAGAGCGGTTGCCTGCCAATCGGAAGGTTGGTGGTTCGATCCCCGCCCCTGCAGTCATTGTCGAAGTGTCCTTGGGCAAGACACTGAACCCCGAGTTGCCCCCGATGCTGCGCATTGGAGTGTGAATGTGTGTGAATGTTTATCTGATAAACATTCACCTTGTCTGGTACCTTGTACGGCAGCCCCGGCCACAGTGTATGAATGTGTGTGAATGGTGAATGTTCCCTGTAGATGTAAAAGCGCTTTGAGCAGTTGTTAAGACTGGAAAAGCGCTATATAAATACAGCACATTTACATTTACATTGAGCTTCAGATCAGTGGTGTTGTCATGGTAACAAACAAACTACAGAACGTTTTGCAACAATGAATACAACACATGCGGTTGCAATTATGAAGTAAAATGTAATGAACAAGAGTTTTCATACTCAATATAACTTTCTTTTTTTAACTTTTTATTTTTTAATGATCAATGTGATTTTTTTTGTTTTGTTCTTTTTTATTTTTTTATTTCCACACCAGGTATATATGTGTGTGTGTGTGTGTGTGTGTGTGTGTGTGAGTAAGAGAGAGACACAGAGAGAGAGGGGGCGGGGGGCAGCTGACAGTAAAAAAAAAAAAATCTCCGATGGCAGAGACGCAACGGGAGTCACATTTAAACCAAGCAGCACGTCTGAAACCCACGCTCACCAGAAATCTACTGGTTACTAAGTATGTAAGTACTATAACCAAAGTTAAAAACAAACCTGAAGCTGAAGAAACCCTAAACGTTAACGGAACAGATCCGCAGACCGAAATGACAGCCTGCCTGACGGAGCGGGAGCGCGCGCGCGAGAGAGAGAGAAAGAGAGAGAGACAGAGAGAGAGAGAGAGAGAGAGCGGCCGAGGGAGCGCATTTCTCCATGTTCTGTGTGTGTGTGATTGATCCGAGCGTGTTTGTAGGCGGGGGGGCGCTGTGATTCTCACAGAACGCTGCGCGGCCAGTTGAGGAGTTGTATTCAATCCGAGCACGGATGTTGACTCATATTACTCGGATAATACTTGTACTTGGCAAAAGTGCTTTATCCGTACCGGATACTCGTTTCAGCCGGATACTCGGATCACCCCTACTACTTATGGTTCTCAACAATTTGGCTTGTATCCTGTTTCAAAACAATAGCTGGTTGTCTTGTAGGGCTGCACAATTAATTAAATTTTTATCACAACCACGATTTTGACTTCCAACGATTAAAATTTGCGCGATCTAGCGACTTTTTTAAAACTGCGTCATTTCATAGAACGCTCCGGGTTTTTTGCAAAGCCAATCTACCGCTCTGTAAACCACTGTCTGCTCATGTGCCAGTCAGAGTTGTTTACTTCACCGTAACAGTAACGGGAGGAAAATTCCACAACAGATAGCAGTCGGTTATACGTTGGACTCAAGGTTTACCAGTTTACCAGTAAACGCAACATTTTGTCCCGTCTGTGTTGTTTTTCAGACAACAGCAGTGACTAGTGCTAGTTGGTGTCTGTTAGCTCACAAGCTCTAGGGCGCAAGTAATATTTTTCCTCTGGGACGCACCGGTGCACCTAATGTCCTTGCACCAGCAATGTTGTTTGTATGGATATGGTTTAATTTTGCGTTACATGACGTTACATGAAAGTAAGGCTTTACAAAAGTAAAGCCGTGCCTGTGTTGGATATCTCCTCTACTCTAAGCGGGGCCGCTCCACATTTCTAACATTTGTCCACAGTTTTAATTGTTTAAACACAGCTGTATATTGTTAAGCATGAGAGGCAAACTTGTATTTGTACCAGTGTTTCTGCTGGTAACTCTGCCGCCACGGTGAAAAACACAGAAGAAGTTTTTGCAACTAACTTCAGTTTGTAGTACTAGCGTGTGAGACGGAGCCTGCTGGACCTGCAAGAGATGTGACCAATGGCCTGAATATCATAGTTCATAAAAATGCAACGCAGTGACGATACAGATATTTCATACACACAACGTGTGTAACTCCACTGACCCGCCGTTCGATCCGTGTTGGACCCATTCATAATGAGTCAGCCGTCTCTGTGAGTACGTCCATCGCACTCCCCTCAATGCTCAACTCACAGCAAAGCATTGCAATTTTGGCAACTTAGCTGATATTCCTAACCAGCGTAATTTACAAGGAGGATAGAGTAAGCCATAATATCAGCTGGGAATTCCTGATGGTTTGAACGTTTTGAGGGTAGAACCAAGCAATGCACAAGGGAAAGGCCCCGCCAGGCTGAGGGCAGAAACTAACAGAGTTTTCTACTTTCACACCACGCTTGGTTACCATTTCTCTTGTTTGCCCATTGATGTGGATTGATTTTTGTTGTGCTGTCTAGTGGAAGAAATGGGGGCCGAAGAGGAATTTGTACTATTTCAGTAATAGGACAGCAAAACCTTTCAGTCCTGGAAGAGCAAAAATCAACTATCCAGTTGATAAGGAGAGCTGATTGATTTTATCTTTGTAGACTTTTATCTGGATTAAATTCAAAAGTAAGCATGTCCATAGTAATACAACTTTAAAATAAGATTGATGAATTTTTTTTTGTGAACATAGAATTCTTTTTTAAAGTTGACCTTTCATAAATATCTACTGTATGTTCTGTCTAAAACCAGGTCCTGAATTATGTTTTGCAGCAATTGTTTGAAAGTTTATGTTTCATTGATCTTTCTTGTCTATGTTACTACTAATCTACTAAGAAGTAGTGATGGCCAAATGAAGCCTCATGAAGCCTTTTAAAGCATTTTCTGAGCCCATTTTTGAACAAAGGGTTGTTTTTTGTAAATAAACGTACCAACAAAACGCAGCTAAAAGGGCTATACGGATCTAGATTTAGTATAAGCTAAGGTTTATTGCTGCTGTATTGCAAAAAGGATTAGCTCGTGGGCATCTTTGAAAACTAAGAATTTAAAACTATAATGCGTATTTTCTGTCGCCAACATGAGGAATTTTAAGTAACAACAACAACACTGTCAGCGCGTCCACATTATACAGCCTTCCAAGATCGCGCACGCACCCCCACCGCTCCTCCACGCAGTTTCTAGCAGCCAAAGACGACATAGAGGATTACAAAAACATAATGGACTCTTCAGAAAAGGTAATTATCTTCACTTGAGCTTCTGCACGGGAAAATCACCAGACGACACAATCTTCTGAACATACAGAGAAAGAGTTGTGTGCACCATTAAAGCTTAAAGTGAAAGCTATTACTTAAGTACAATATTAGTAAAGTAAACTAGTGAACATGGGTCAATCAGCCACTGTAAATGTACAATTTGGTTGTTATTTATTTTTATTGTTATTTTTTTTGGTTCAATTTTTTACTTTTACTCCTTACATTTTAACAAAAATATCGGTACTTTCTACTCCTTACATTTTACAAAATTGGCTCATTACTTTAGTTTTGTACTAAAGGTTGTCTGTCAGGTGTGATTGTGAGTGCATCTCGGAGAACAGCGCAGACACGCGCCTCACACCGTGAGCGGGGACGCACGGCACACGGAGAAAAAAGTGAGAGAAGAGAAAAAGAGACTAGCTGTCCGGAGGATAATCAGCTGAGATTGTGTGTGCTTCTATGAGAACTGTAAGTCGTGTAACTTATGTTGTCAGTTCATTTAAGCCTGTTGTTGTATTGGTCTGTAGTTCTTGCAAATTTTAAAAGTTAGCATGTTTGTGTTCTTCACCTGTTAGCTAGGTTACCCCTGTTACCTAGGTTACCCCTGGCTGTTGATTCGATATAATGACGATTGTTGAACGTGCTCATTAAGATAATGTAATTAATAGTGGGTTTATTGTTATTATTTACGAGCGTATATAATTTCAGCTTTAAATACAGTCCTAATCTAATCCTCACTAAGTTTCAAATCATTTCACTGGAGTTAGTTACTATTTTTGGGTCATCAAAACTAAATTGAATCTAATTGGATGGGAATATACACAGACTTCTCAGCAAAGTTACAACTGAATTCATATCTTTCTACTCGGTCAAAATCTTATTAACCTGGAGTCCCAGTCTCTGTCACAATAAATAAGTGATATGTTTTAGGCCTATTGGCAGACAGCCATGTAAAATGTAACCAAGGGCATATAAAGAGCCTTTTCTCCATGTCCACTATAGTTTCTCAGTGTGCTCTCTAGTAACGTGTCTGGTCCAGGTAGCTTTGTCATTCGCAAGGCTACTTTTACTTTTATACTTTAAGTACATTTTCAAGCCTCTATTTTGTTACTTTTACATGAGTAAAGACGTTAAATCAGTACTTCTACTTTTACCAGAGTATTTTTTTAACACAATTATCTGTACTTCTACTTGAGTATGGGAAGTGAGTACTTTTGCCATCTCTGTCTGAGAGACAGGTAGATGGCTTAGCTGAAGAGACCTTTAACATTAATTGTTGGAGGTCTATAGGAATAAAGCAGTCTAAGTATGTGTCAGGTCTTGTCGTTTTTTCTATTAAAGGTGAACTGTTAGAAGTTGAGGGCAAAATTTGATCTCTAATTGTAATGAGTGTATCATTAAAGAAGCTCATAAAGTTGTCACTACTCAGAGCTATAGCAAAACAGTGCATATGACATATGACAACTTGAAAAATGTTGTTAGCTAATTTATTTAAAATAAAGAACGAAAATATAATATGTACATAAGTATTCACAGCCTTTGCTCAATACTTTATTGTGGCACCTTTGGCAGCAATAACAGCCTCAAGACTTTTGGAAAATGAAGCCACAAGCTTGGCACACCTATCTTTGGTTGAATGGGGAGCGTTGATGCGCAGCCATTTTCAGATCCCTCCAGAGATTTTCAACGGGATTCAAGTCTGGGCTCTGGCTAGGCCCCTCTAGGACATTCACAGAGTTGTCCTGAAGCCACTGCTTCGTTATCTTGGCTGAGTGCTTAGGGTCCTGTTGAAAGATGAGCCGTTGCCCAAGTCTGAGGTCAAGAGCGCGCTTGAGCAGGTTTTCTTCCAGGATGTCTCTGTACAGTGCCTTGCGAAAGTATTCGGCCCCCTTGAACTTTTCAACCTTTTGACACATTTCATGCTTCAAACATAAAGATATAAAAAATTTTATTTTTTGTGAATAATCACCAACAAGTGGGACACAATTGTGAAGTGGAACGAAATCTATTGGATATTTTAAACTTTTTTAGCAAATAAAAAACTGAAAAGTGGTGGGTGCAAAATTATTCGGCCCCTTTACTTTCAGTGCAGCAAACTCACTCCAGAAGTTCAGCGAGGATCTCTGAACGATCCAATGTTGTCCTAAATGACTGATGGTGATAAATAGAATCCACCTGTGTGTGATCAAGTCTCTGTATAAATGCACCTGCTCTGTGATAGTCTCAGGGTTCTGTTGAAAGCGCAGAGAGCATCATGAAGACCAAGGAAACACCAGGCAGATCCGTAAACTGTTGTGGAGAAGTTTAAAGCCGGATTGGATACAAAAGATTTCCTAAGCTTTTAACATCCCAAGGAGCACTGTGCAAGCGATCACTTTGAAATGGAAGGAGTATCAGACCACTGAAATCTACCAAGACCTGGCCGTCCCTGTAAACTTTCAGCTCAGACAGGAGAAGACTGATCAGAGATGCAGCCAAGAGGCCCATGATCACTCTGGATGAACTGCAGAGAACTACAGCTGAGTGGGAGAGTCTGTCCATAGGACAACAATCAGTCGTACACTGCACAAATCTGGCCTTCATGGAAGAGTGGCAAGAAGAAAGCCATCCATAAAAAGTCTCGTCTAAAGTTTGCCACAAGCCACCTGGGAGACACACCAAACATGTGGAAGAAGATGCTCTGGTCAGATGAAACCAAAATCGAACTTTTTGGCCACAATGCAAAACGATATGTTTGGCGTAAAAGCAACACAGCTCCTCACCCTCAACACACCATCCCCACTGTCAAACATGGTGGTGGCAGCATCATGGTTTGGGCCTGGTTTTCTTCAGCAGGGACAGGGAAGATGGTTAAAATTGAGGGGAAGATGGATGCAGCCAAATACATGACCATTCTGGATGAAAACCTGTTGGAGTCTGCAAAAGACCTGAAACGGAGATTTATCTTCCAACAAGACAATGATCCCAAACATACAGCAAAATCTACAAAGGAATGGTTCCCAAATAAACGTATCCAGGTGTTAGAATGGCCAAGTCAAAGTCCAGACCTGAATCCAATCGAGAATCTGTGGAAAGAACTGAAAAGTGCTGTTCACAAACGCTCTCCATCCAACCTCACTGAGCTCCAGCTGTTTTGCAAGGAAGAATGGGCAAGAACTTCAGTCTCTTGATGTGCAAAACTGATAGAGACATACCCCAAGCGACTTGCAGCTGTAATCGCAGCAAAAGGTGGCTCTACAAAGTATTAACGCAAGGGGGCCGAATAATTTTGCACGCACCACTTTTCAGTTTTTTATTTGCTAAAAAAGTTTAAAATATCCAATAGATTTCGTTCCACTTCACAATTGTGTCCCAGTTGTTGGTGATCCTTCACAAAAAATAAAAATATTATATCTTTATGTTTGAAGCCTGAAATGTGTCAAAAGGTTGAAAAGTTAAAGGGGGCCGAATACTTTCGCAAGGCACTGTACATTGCTACATTTTTTTTTTCACTCAATCCTGACTAGTCTCCTAGTTCCTGCCGCTGAAAAACATCCCCGCAGCATGATGCTGCCAACACCATGTGTGAATACTAGGGTTGAGCGAGTACAGTATTATCTGTATCTGTATCTGTTTACCACATGAATTATCTGTATCCGTACTCGGACTGGGCGGGGCCTAAACCGGAAGTGGTCAGATTTAACCAGGAAGTGGGTCAGATTCTCTTGAAATGTGCGGGGCTTTAACCGGTATGTTATTTAAGCATGCAATTGATATGAGCTGATCAAAAAATTGTTATATTTATTGCTGATTTGAAAACTATTTACATGATACCATCAAGCTTCAGATCAATGGTGTTGTCATGGTAACAAACAAACTATATACAGAACGTTTTGCAACAATGAATACAACACATGCGGTTGCAATTATGAAGTAAAATGTAATGAACAAGAGTTTTCATACTCAATATAACTTTATTTTTTTTAACTTATTTTTTTATGATCAGTGTGATTTTTTTTGTTTTTGGTTCTTTTTTATTTATTTTTTATTTCCACACAAGGTACATATGTGTGTGTGTGTGTGTGTGTGTGTGTGTGAGTAAGAGAGAGACACAGAGAGAGAGGGGGCGGGGGGCAGCTGACAGTAAAAAAAAAACAATCTCCGATGGCAGAGACGCAACGGGAGTTGCATTTAAACCAACCAGCATGTCTGAAACCCACGTTCACCAGAAATCTACTGGTTACTATGTAAGGACTACAAACCCCACGTTCACCAGAAATCTACTGGTTACTATGTAAGGACTACAAACCCCATGTTCACCAGAAATCTACTGGTTACTATGTAAGGACTACAAACTCCATGTTCACCAGAAATCTACTGGTTACTATGTAAGGACTATGTTGGAATTTAAAATGTTATATGTACTTAAACATTGTGTGTGATTTGCATTATACATTCAAGTCAAAAGGTAAAAGCATTATTTCAGCATAAATGAAGACATGTTGGTCATGCATTAAGTTTGTTGTCATAAGTATATAGTTTGTTGTTTGTTTGTTACATTAAGATGTTTTGCAATACTTCTGTTTTATAATATAAGTTGTTCTGCTACATTTTGTTATAATCCAGCTCTAGAAATGTGTCAGAAGTTGAATTGATGATGTTAGAGAGACACATCTTGTCTCTGGTTCCAGTCCCTCTTTATGGCCCACTGATCTTTTGCTTTGCCAGTCCTGAACTGAGGGTCATAAACTTTAAGTCACATTCCAATTGAAAGATAACAAATAGGCACACACACACACCACTGTGGCCAAGAGACCCCACCCTTTGTGAATAAGACCAGGGGGTCCAGGAGCAGAGAATCAGACAAATTATGGGAAGAGCCGTGTTAGGTTGACTCTGTATTTGTCTCTAGGATATCCTATGTAATAAAATGGATTCACACATCCACATCTGAGATTTTGATACTAATTGAATGAACCCTGAGATGGAGCAGGATTTAGCTCCAACAACTACAAACCCCACGTTCACCAGAAATCTACTGGTTACTATGTAAGGACTACAAACCGAAGTTAAAAACAAACCTGAAGCTGAAGAAACCCTAAACGTTAGCGGAACAGATCTGCAGACCGAATTGACTGACGGAGCGGGAGCGAGCGAGCGAGAGCGCATTTCTCCATGTTCTGTGTGTGTGTGTGTGATTGATCCGAGCGGGTTTGTAGGCGGGGGGGGGGGCGCTGTGATTATCACAGAATGCTGCACGGCCAGTTGAGGAGTTGTATTCAATCCGAGCACGGATATTGACTCATATTACTCGTATAATACTTGTGCTCGGCAAAAGTGCTTTATCCGTACCGGATGCTCGTTTCAGCCGGGTACTCGGATCACCCCTAGTGAATACTTTCCGAATGCACTGTAGATGACAAGAACCACTGAAGTTATAATAAAGTTATATTTACTTGCAAGTAGAATCAGTTTTACAGTACTCACAGCATCAGTACAGAAAAATGACTGCCAAAAAAGCTTTCTAAAACAGCTCTTGTAAAACAATGTAGAATGAGATAAATCTCTATAGTCACAATAAAGCATCAATGTCGTCAGTTTCTCACAGTCCAGGGGCGCCTGTTCTCTTCCCAGCGTCACACCGTGCTCCAGACAAGGACAAGACAGTGCCTCCCAGATACCAGATGCTGACAGCAATAACAGTGTTTTGTCTTTTTGTAATGCAAACCGTTTTAACAATGATCAGAGAAAAAGTATGTATGTAACGGTAATAGAGTTTTCTAACAATGGCTCAATACAGCTGTGACTATCTGTCAGCCTGGCTACAGTGCTGAAAAGAAACCTTGGGTGTATTATTTTCATCTATTAGTGATGAGTAATAGTCTGATCTGGCATTTCTGAGGGTCTTCCTATATGTTTTCACACTTTCTAACCAATCTAAACAAGATCCTTCCAGTTTGGTAGAACACCATTTACTCTTGAGTTTTTGCAAGGTTTGTTTTAATTTGCGAGTTTGGGAGTTACACCAAGGTGCTAGTTTCCTTTTCCTTTTTGAAAGGAGCAACCGTCTACAAATAAATCCATTTGGGAGGGATTAAAGGTAACAAAGGAATCCTCTGTTATATTAAGGAAAGGCATTGAGTTACACCAAGTGTTGTAGGAATATCTTCCTTGAATTTAGCTATAGCACTGTCAGATTGACATCTAATATAGTCGGGTTGTAAGAATTCAAAAGTTATTAGGGAATGGTCTGATAGTAAAGGATTCTGCGGAAATCTTATTAAATCTTCAATTTTGACACCATATGTCAGCACAAGGTCAAGGGTATGGTTAAAAGCAGTGAGTTGAAAGCAATACTTAGGCTATTGTCAACGTCCACATGGAAATTAAAATCACCTGAAATAAGTACTTTGATTTAAGGACTACATACAATAAAAATTCAGAATATGGTCCTGGAGCTTGGTAAACAACAACAAATATAATTGGCTGTAATGTTTTCCATGTTGGATGTTTAAGAACAAGGCTTTTAAATGAGTTATAATTTAGTTTAGGTTCTGGGTTAAATAACAGGCTTGAATCAAAGATGGCTGCGACAAAATAAATCAATTTAATTTTCTGATATCAGATTGTTACTAGTAGAGCTTTAGAAGACAGAGATGTGATTTTCATGTTCTGTTCTATCTTTTGCAGTGTTTAAATTCAAATTAGGTTACGTATTGCGCCTGTTTTGTTTACTTTTGATTTGACTGATCTGAGTTGGGGGACAGCCACTGTGGAAATAGAAGAATGAGTGGGCGACTGATCCAGCGGAAGCACAGAGAAGCATAACATTGCACCTCTGATTACTGATATCAAACTTGAGTTGGCATGGTTTATGACCGATAATAGACTCTGTCAGATTTCTTGATATAAGAGCGGCTCAACGAAGCTGTCATCATGACTGGCTTCCAAAAAAAGCACCCCTTGAACCATTTCACAATATGTGGTTAGGTTCAGTCTCTACCTAATTATGGTGTAGAGTATTTAAAATAGATTTTCTAATGTAGTCAACAAAGGGTTACTTTATAATATTTTTTATTTTTATTATCTTGTGCACCCCTGTATTGAGCTGCCAGTTAATGGTAATTCTAACAAAAAACAACCAAATGCTAGAAATGTGACCATTAAAAGGCAAGCAGATCGATACAACACACATGCATTGGCAGCAACAAACACACACACACAGTCTTGGCATGATGCAGATTATTATTTATCCAGTTTGTATTCCAATGAGGCTGTCAAAAGTGTCAAACTGATTACATGGTGACAGGCTGACAGACTGTTGTGTGTGTGTGTGTGTGTTTGCCAGAGAGTGTGTGTATCTTGAATATCTTCCTTTTTTTGTGTATGTGCATTAGTGTTTATTGGAGTATATTTATGATGTTTTATGGGTCTTGTGTGTGTGTGGTGTGTGTGTGTGTGTGTGTGTGTGTGTGTGTGTGTGTGTGTGTGTGACCTTTCAATCAATGAAGCTTTAGGGGTTCTGTATGAGGGGGGTTTCTCTTTGTCTCTCTCAACGTCACTCTACAACGTCTCTCACTCACACACACACACACACAAACACACACACACACACACACACACACACACACACACACAGAGGAATACATGTATTCCTACAGACAAATACAGACATACACAACATGTCTACTGTATTGCCATGTAATACTGCATGCGCACCATTTTAATGGCAGAAAACTGTAACTTCACAATTGCTGGGTGTATTGCTCAGGACCCAAGTGCGTGCAGTGTTGAGTGCGAGCTCTTGAGATCTATGGACAGTAGTGTGTTATGTATACACCGTGTATTGTATTGACCCCTACTAACTGTTACACCGCCGAATAGTTGCATAGCCAACAAACATTTCAAGCATCAGGAACTTTCGAAACACTTCATGAATACTTTTATTCCCTTAAATAGCCTGGTCCCAAAAAGGTAGCTGTTAGCAAAGTATACTCTAGCATTTCTAGGGGTCGTAACTTTGTCAAGGCAGGTGTATTGTGCAGGTCCTAAGGAAGCATAGTGTTAAGTGTGAGTGAAAGAGCAGCGCTTGTCCCTCACTCATTACCACCAGTGAGGTGTCCCTCCAGTGGAGCTGCTCAGACTGTGGTTGTACTGGGCAGCTTCTAGGTATGAATGCTTAATTTTGTGTAAATGGGATCAGGGTGTTGCAACAAAAGCGAAGCTTCCTCAAAGTGAACCTTTCCTGAATAAATAAAGGTAAAATAGAAAAAGTTGTTTGCAAGGCAGCTTTATTTAGTAGCACATTTCAGCAACAAAGCAATTCAAAGTGTTTTACCTAAAACATTATTGAAAAAAAACAAAAGTTTTCAGTTCTTGAGAAAGGTGCAAGCAATCTAGTATTATTAATACACAAATACTAGTATTTTTTTTTATCTTCACACTACCAACACTGTACTTGTACAACTGCCTTAATGATGTAAATGCTCTCAAGTTGTTTACATAGGAATCTTTCCCATCTTTACCATTAATCCCATATGACAAGAAATGTTGGATTAGCTGGTCTCAGTTGGAAAAGGTGATATTACGTATTTTTGTGCACCAATTACAGTTAAACAACATTTAAATCAAAATGTTCAATCTTTTCTTCTAATAAAAATCTGTTTTATCACTTCTGCAACCTGCCCTCTCTGTACTGTCCCTGTACTATGTTTTAATGCAGCCCAAATCACCATACAGTTTCTGTCATTTCCATATTTTTCTGTTGTCAAACAACAAAATAAGAAGAAAATCATCTTGTGAATTGTGGCCCCGACAGGCAGACAGTGTTGCTTACTCAGCCTGTTAACCCTCCATGAATCCAGGTTGACCACTATATCACCCAGTAGAGCAAGCGCCCATGAAGGTTGAGTCCTTTGCACGGCTTGAATCTAACCTTCAGCCCTTTGATGCGAGTCATCCCCCCTTCTCTCCCCTCTCTTTCCTGTCTATCCTGTCTATCCTATACTGTCACTATCAAAAAAAGGGAAACGCACCAAAAATTATATTTAAGAAATAAATAAATAACCTCCATTAAGTCTACTTCTGCTCTCTGGGATGATACTGTTTTACTGAAAGTGGTTTGGAGTGAGCAATTGCGTGTCTCTAAGTGGAGTCAGCAGCTGGCACTTGTCCCCAGGGACAGGAAGCGTTAAAGTCTTTTTGTCCTGTTGTGTGCACTTCTTTTACAAATTGTTGCAACATCCGCATCGTCGGGCTGAAAGAGGGGCTAGACAGTGCTAAAACTATTCAGTATCTCTCGCGTTCCCTGCCTAAGTGGCTCCCAAAACTGTCAGATATACTGACAGTTTTGAGATTATGAGAACCCACTAAAATCTACAGTCACAGCCCAAAGAAGAACACCACTACTAGTCACACTTTGATTTTCATCTACACAACTAGGCAGGCAATCCTACAGGCTGCGCGGAAATCCCCGCCTGTACAGGGACCGAAAGATTTGCTTTTCCCCAGACAACAGCATTTACGGTCAAGCGGCGGCAAGCCTTCTATTAAATTATGGACTCAGCACGAGTCAAAGGTCTGGATTTTTTTCTGCTTTACCCAGCGACACTGAAGATCAAGGATTGCTCCCAGTACAGACCTTTCACCTCCACGAAAGTTGCTGAAGACTTCGTGAACCGGGCTGTGCCCTGTCCTCTTGTGGCGGTGCCTTGGATTCTATCACGGAAATTGCCGTGCCTGAAGATCAGGATAAAAACAACTGCCTGATGAACATGGACTCTTGGTTTGTATAAAAAATTTCCATTCCACTTCCACCCTTTTGATTGATAAAATTGCAAAACATAAAAATATAAATTTTACACCATTTACACAATATAAATCCCTTTTGATAAGTGGATGAAACAATATTGCAAAACTGTTCTTGTGAGAGGTACACACTAGTGGTGATCCGAGTATCCGGCTGAAACAAGTATCCGGTACAGATAAAGCACTTTTGCCGAGTACAAGTATAATACGAGTACTATGAGTCAATATCTGTGCTCGGATTGAATACAACTCCTCAACTGGCCGTGCAGCGTTCTGTGATAATCACAGCGCCCCCCCGCCTATAAACCCGCTCAGCTCAATCACACACACACACAGAACATGGAGAAATGTGCTCCCTCGGCCTCTCTCTCTCTCTCTCTCTCTCTCTCTCTCTCTCTCTCTCTCTCTCGCGCGCGCTCCCGGGTCTGCGGATCTGTTCCGTTAACGTTTAGGGTTTCTTCAGCTTCAGGTTTGTTTTTAACTTCGGTTTATAGTAGGCCTACTTACAGACTTAGTAACCAGTAGATTTCAGGTGAACGTGGGGTTTGTAGTCCTTACATAGTAACCAGTAGATTTCTGGTGAACGTGGGTTTCAGACATGCTGCTTGGTTTAAATGCAACTCCCGTTGCGTCTCTGCCATCGGACATTTTTTTCTTTTTTACTGTCCGCTGCCCCCCCGCCCCCTCTCTCTCTGTGTCTCTCTCTTACTCACACACACACACACACACACACACACACACACACACACACACACACACACCTGGTGTGGAAATAATAAAAATAAAAAAGAACCAAAAAAAAAAAAAATCACACTGATCTTAAAAAACTTAAAAAAAGAAAGTTATATTGAGTATGAAAATTCTTGTTCATTACATTTTACTTCATAATTGCAACTGCATGTGTTGTATTCATTGTTTCAAAACGTTCTGTATATAGTTTGTTTGTTACCATGACAACACCATTGATCTGAAGCTTGATGGTGTCATGTAAATAGTTTTCTAATCAGCAATAAATATAACAATTTTTGATCAACTCATATCAATTGCATGCTTAAATAACATACCGGTTAAAGCCCCGCACATTTCAAGAGAACCCGACCCACTTCCTGGTTAAATCTGACCACTTCCGGTTTAGGCCCCGCCCAGTCCGAGTATGGATCCGGATACAGATAATTCATGTGGTAAACAGATACAGCTACAGATACAGATAATGCTGTACTCGCTCATCCCTAGTACACACCTTCAGAGGTATTGTCAGAAAAGGGTTGGTGGAGTAACCATAATAACAGAAACATAATACTCGCCAACAGAAGAGTTAAACATGCAAGACATCTGAGGGAGCGCCCTGAACGCCTGATTGGATGCCAGGGACGATTTCTTCTTTCTTCCATGTTCTTCTGGTGACAGAGGTTTATCAACTAGCACATGACAAACCGTAGGAAACAGTCTTTACCACTGTCTCGTTTCTTTCCTCCGGCAAGTGTGTGTGTGTGTGTGTCTGTCTGTGTGTGTGTGTATGTGAAGTCCCTTTCTCAGCTGGTCTCTGAGCCTCTGTAAGAAAGAAGCATTTTCTCAATATGTACTTAAGGTATTAAAAAGCAACAATATAGAAACGTCCTCACATTTTTGAAAACTGGAAATGATCTGAGCAGTTCTGTCAATCAATTAAGTGATAAAGCAACTCATCATTTCAGCTGGACTTGTAGGCCTATATATTTGTTGGGCAGTTTGATGATAATAAAACATATTTCATAAACATATGTTTGGTGTACAAAAATCCCAATTGGTCTTAACCAAAATATGTCAGATTACAATAATATCTAAAATCATTTGACAAAACTCTGACAATTGACTCTTTTGTCTTTGAAATCAAAATTAGCTATTCCTAAAAAAATATAATTTGTCTTTTTGTTCTGGGTTTTGGTGTTTGCAATATGGCAACAGGTGTAATTTTATTCTCACTGGCACCAGCGGAAACTGGAAATACAAACAAATTTTATAGTGCAGTTTTTCTGAAAAACTCACTAGAGTACAACATTAAATGAACAGCTTTTAGAATGAAATCTCATATCAACCTGTATTGGTTTCAATATAACGAAAAAAACGAAGTAAACAAAAATGTGTTCATTATATTTCTTGTCTTTGGCTTGCAACACCAACTTATACCATTGGTAGTCTGGTATTTCTGAAAATCACACAAATTAAGGTTTTTGGGCCTATTAGAGCAAACCTAAGCACTTCTACTTTGAAGTCTATTTATCCAATTTGTTACGTGATATATAGACACATATCACTTTATATAATTTATAGGGCTGTAACGATATGGAAAATAAAACCGAAATCGCCACACAATCGCATCCACAAACTTTTGTCGCGGTGGGAGAAGGCAGAATCGCGGCACACCCCTTCAAACTCCAGAGTTGTCCTTCTCGTCCAGATCCAATGTTACCACATCTTTAAATTACTAGTAGTCCTTTTGGTGCCTTATTCCTGTTTTGTCCGGTAAATTTAGCTTACTGTAAAGACGACTAAAAGCAAAAGGGGGGACTTCCGGTATAGCGTTACGCTAGCAGAACTTAGCTTAGTAGAGCACAGGAAGGCACACTCTGCAGACTTTAAGTCATCTTTTGAGGGGTTGACAACCACGCTGGATGGCCTGCACTCGACTATTGGGCAACGGATCAACTCTTTGATAACTCTTTGATACTATAATGAGGTAGACGGTCGTCTCCAACAGCTGGAAGAAGCGTGTGCTCTACTCCAGCGAGACAACGTGTCGCTCAGAACGAAGCTAGCTGACCTGGAGGGACGCAGTAGATGCCAAAACCTCAGGATTATCGGCTTGCCTGAGTCACTTGAGGGGCCGCGACTGACAACATTCTTCTCCCAGCTACTGGTGGATGTCTTTGGTGCGGATGTCCTTTCTTCCCCCCCTGAACTCGACCGTGCCCATCAGAGCCTCAAACCCGCCTGTCATCATACGCTTTCATCGCTTTCAAGTTAAGGACCTACTCATCCATGAGGCTCGCAGACGGGGCGACCTGTTCTACAAGGAGATCAAGATTTGACTTTATGAAGACTACAGCCCAAAGTGTTGAAGCAACGAGCAAAGTATAAACACTCCATGGCGGAACCTTACAAGCGCGGGTACAAACCGGCTCTCCTATACCCAGCCAAGCTCTGTATCACCCTCCCCAACGGCAAGAAGACATGGCTCTAGTCTGCTTCGGAGGCTGACAAGTTTGTACAGAAATTAAACCAAAAAATGTAAGCCAGTGGGCCTATACAGAATTCTATGCAACTGAACGTGACCATTAATGCTTTTAATACAAAGGCAGGGTCCTGTTCTCGGACATTGTGTTAGTAACGCGCTAATGCTGGGTCCAGTTTAACATGATTCTAGCAATTTGGGTCCATATCCAGACACCCTCCAAAACGTTATCTGCAGAGGCCTATTGTAAGTCATTCATGATCTACTATTTAATCGAATTTCCCTCAGGTGTTCAAAAGCAGAAGTGTTCAAAATAATATCTGCAATTACCTGTTGCATTAGTTGCTGTTTTCTGTTGGTTTTTAAGATGCATTGTTCCCTTCGACGTTTAAATTGTGGGATTAGCGCGATAGATTTTAGGAAGTAACAAATTATGCTGATCAGTGAATCAGTGAGTTCTATGCTGCTGCTGTTCCTTGCAGCTGCAACGAGGTTTGGGGTGGGGGGGTGGGTTGCGTGGGGGTAAATGGTAAGCTCTTATCAATGTTTTGTAAGTTTTCTTTTATTGTGTGTTTAGTTAGTGTTTCTTTCTATTATTTTTGTGCTACTGCTTTGATCCACAATGTTAGACCCATACAGGTGACCCCATCTCCGACATTGGGTTGTGAGCGGGGATGGGCGGGGACGTACATGGAGGCAATGTCTCCATCCATATGAAGACTAGTACAACCTGGTGTTGGCAAATGTGTATGGCCCAAATTGGGACAATGATAATTTTTTAAGACACTTTTTTTCTCTCTTCCTGACCTAAACTTTCACCAGCTTATCCTTGGTGGTGACTTCAACTGTTGTCTTGATCCTTCGCTTGATCGCTCATCTAATAGGCCCTATGTTCCATCTAAATCATCTAAAGCTATCCAGCTATTCATGGAACAGTATGCCGTCTCGGACGCCTGGCGCTTTTTTAACCGCAGCACCAAGCAGTTCTCATTCTTCTCCCCTGTCCATGGCTCATTCTCACAAATAGATTTGTTTCTTATTGATAACAAGCTCCTCTCTTCCGTCAAGGCACGTTCCTACAATCACATCGTAATTTCAGACCATGCAACTGTGGTCAAGGATGTTTCTTTCCCAGGCAGACCTCTTTCCTGCTCTCCCTGGCACTTTAATTCTCGTTTACTCTCTGACACCAATTTTATTAGCACAATTAACAGTCGTATTGATCTTTCATATCTACTAATGTTAATCCAGATGTATCTGCAGCAGTTATATGGGAGTCATGTAAAGCTTACTTAAGAGGTGAAATAAAAGCTTCCTCTGCCTATCAGTCGAAGATTGCTAGGGAGAAGAAAGTCTCTCTCTCCAAGGATATAGCAGAGCTTCAGTCAAAGTGTGTTGACGCACCCAATGCGGACGTTTTCAAAGAGCTACTCACAAAGAAGGCAGAATATGACATCCTGGTCTCCAATGAAACGGCAGAGTCCCTTTTAAAAATGCGTCATAATTATTATGAGTTTGGAGATAAACAAAGTGAATTGCTTGCTCACCAAATTCGGCAATCCTCCTCATCAAGGGAGATTAACCAGATTAATACAGACATTGGAACAACTATTAACCCCCAAACCATTAACAACCAGTTCAGAAAGTTTTATGGTTCATTATACTCCTTCGAGTCCCTGAATAACGAAACACAATTCAAACGCTTTTTTAGTTCCTTGGATTTCCCTTCTATCACCTCTGAAATGGCATCTAGTTTGGATGCACCATTTACAATAAACAAACTTAAGTGTGCTTTAAAGCTTATGCAAAATTGGAAATGCCCTGGCCCTCATGGTTTCCCTGCCGAAGTTTTTAAAACGTTCGCGGACATTCTGTCCCCACTGTTACTTAACATGTTCAATGAATCGCTGCAAAGTGCCACACTTCCCCTCACTTTGCGTCAGGCGACTATCTCTCTTATACTAAGAAAAGATAAAGACCCTCTGTCCTGTAGTAATTATTGCCCTATCTCTCTGCTCTGTGCAGAAGTCAAAATTCTGGCTAAAATGCTGGCTAGACGCCTGGAGTGTGTCCTTCCAAATATCATTGCTGCAGACCAAACAGGATTTGTAAAGAACAAATATTCCTTTCACAATGTCAGACGACTTTTTGACATTCTGTATTCACCCACTACCTCTCATGATCCTGAGCTGGTCATCTCAATGGATGCCATAAAGGCATTTGACCGTGTGGAGTGGCCCTACTTGTTCTACACATTGGAACGCTTTGGCTTCGGCACTATATTTCTATCATGGATTAAGCTTCTGTATACATCCCCTCATGCCCGTATCCGCATAAATAATGACTACTCTGACTATTTCCCTCTTGAACGCGGTACCCAACAGGGGTGCCCACTCTCTCCATTACTGTTTGCTATTGCCATTGAACAACTAGCGGCGGCCCTCAGGTCCAGTCAGATGCAAGGCATCTCAAGAGGCGGCATTGAACATAAGATATCCCTGTACGCTGATGACCTGTTGGTCTTTCTTTCCTGCTCAGACAAATCCGTTCCCCTTGTACTTACGGTGTTGAAGGACTTTGGGCATATCTCAGGTTATAAATTAAATCTGCATAAAAGCGAACTTCTGCCAGTTAACGCAGCAGCCATAGCCTATCCCGTCTCAAAGTTACCATTTTGAACGTCCCTGGAGCACTTTAAATATCTGGGTGTGACAAAAACCTTCTCAGATTTATTTTAATTTAACTTCTTCCCTCTTTTAGCCAAGCTATCCCAGGACATCCACCGGTGGTCACTTTTGCCTCTGTCTCTCACTGGCCGAATAAATAGCATTAAAATGAAAATTCTGCCAAAGTTCCTGTATCTTTTCCAGTGCATACCTATTTTCCTCCCTAAACCCTTTTTCCACTCTTGATAGCTTAATCTCACAATTTATTTGGAACAAAAGCACCCCAAGAATCAAAAAAGGAACTCTACAAAAACCTAAACTCCTGGGCGGCCTACCTCTACCCAACTTTTTGCTCTACTATTGGGCTGCAAACATCAGAACAATATTGCACTGGTGCCACATCAACAGCCAATCTCCACCATGGCTACAGGTTGAGGAAGCTTCATGTAGTCCCTCCTCTCTGATGTCCCTGTTGTGCCTTCCCCTGACCACGTCACCAACCGCATACTCTAGTAGTGTGGTAGTGAAAAACTGCCTTAGAATTTGTAGCCAGTTTAGGCGGCACTTTGGGCTACAGGTAACACCTGTCCTAATTCATTTTCAATTCAATTTTATTTATAGTATCAATTGATAACAAGAGTTATCTCAAGACACTATACAGACAGACCACACTCCAGAATTTACAAGGACCCAACAGTTCTAGTAGTTTCCTCCAGAGCAAGCAACAGTGCGACAGTGGTGAGGAAAAACTTGGTTGGGGTTAGAATGAAGAGTGGTAATAACAAAAATAGAAAAAATTAGTAGTTTGTAGCAGTTCTTTGTAGTAGTTCATGGCATAGCAGGACGCTGTGCGGCATTACAAGGCACAGCAGGACGTAGCAGGGCACTGCAGTGTAGCAGTTGAACATGGCATCACAGAACGTGTAGCGGGACCATGGCGACAGCTGCTACCCTGATTTTGGAGCCTCTCTGATCCAAGGGAACATGCTGGGGAAAAAAGAACGTAAGGACTCCGGGGAATGACTCCCCAGAGCAAGGTTAGTAACAAGCATTTCTGGGACATGGATGCACATAAATGAAGCCCTAGCCCCAGTACATTTTAACCCTCTGTTTATTGACCAGGATTTTTTGGTCTGGAAAGAGCTAGGGATTGTGTCAGTAAAACAGCTTTACATCAGCAGCATATTTGCTTCCTTCGACCAACTAACTCAGGTATTCAACCTAAAACCCACCCACTTCTTTAGATATCTGCAAGTCAGGGACTTTGTCCGTAATCATTTTCCTGGCTTCCCTTCCCTCCCTTCCCTTACTCTCATTGATACTATACTCTGTATTGACCCAAATCTAAAAGGTTCAATTTCAATACTGTACAATACTCTTCTCAAAAGTCAGACAACTTCTGATGCTTTGCGTAATGTTTGGTCTACAGAGCTTGGTGAGGACATAGGTCCTGATGCCTGGGAATACGCCCTAAGTCGAGTCCACTCATCGTCCATCTGTGCTCGCCACCGAGTGTTACAGTGCAAAGTGGTTCATAGAGTTCACTGGTCTAAAAGTAAGCTTGCCCGTATCTACTCCGACATCGATCCAAACTGTGACAAATGCCACCAAGGCCCAGCCAATCTAACCCACATGTTCTGGTCTTGCCCTGCCCTTACTCCTTTTTGGTTAGGCGTTTTTGACTCCCTCTCAGCCATCACATCTGCCAATATTCACTCCTCACCATTGCTGGCCCTGTTTGGTGTCCTACCCACTGGCCTCACGCTGCCGCCCTATTTTGCTGATCTTGCTGCCTTTCTTACACTGCTAGCAAGACGTGCCATTCTCTTGCGGTGGAAAAGCCCCTGCCCCCCCTCCCGCTCTCAATGGATAAAGAATGCGCTTCACTCAATGGGATTAGAATAAATTAAGTATTCTCTTCGCTTCTCAGAATGGAAATTCCATCAAATTTGGAAACCCTTCGTAGAACATGTTAGGTCTGTCCATAAAGACATTGACCCTGGTGTCTAGGCAACTACTTGTCCCCCCCATAAGCAGTAGCTTTTAGCACAAGAGCTGTTTTGTTGGTTTTCGTTTTTTGCTGTTGCTTTTACATCTCTTGATTTTATTAACCTTTTTTTTTTAATCAGTTGTTTGTCTTTGTGAGCGTGTGAGCATTCATAAATCCCATACCTGTTAAAACCTTGTGTCCTTGACTCTCTGTATTGGTTTCATTCTATAGATGAGGTGTACTATGCATCTGTTATGTTCAAAATCCCATTAACAAATCATACAAAAAAAAAAAAAAAACGAAAGGGGATGATAATGAAAATGTTCGTGGATGGTTGCCAGCTGTCTGGGGGCTGACTGTGGGATGTGTCTGCGGGCCGGGGCTGTTGTCAGCGCTCATCCTGACTGAAGCCTTGCAGCGCCTGGAGAGACTGAGGAGATGTGCAGGATACTAAGGCAGAAGACAGAGGTGTGCTAGCTAGCTAAATTACCATTAGATAAGTAGTCTATCTACAGTGGTGTGAAAAAGTGTTTGCCCCCTTCCTCATTTCCTGTTCCTTTGCATGTTTGTCACACTTAAGTGTTTTGGAACATCAAACCAATTTAAACAATAGTCAAGGACAACACAAGTAAATACAAAATGCAATTTGTAAATGAAGGTGTTTATTATTAAAGGTGAAAAAAAATCCAAACCATCATGGCCCTGTGTGAAAAAGTGATTGCCCCCCTTGTTAAAACATACTATAACTGTGGTTGTCCACACCTGAGTTCAATTTCTCTAGCCACACCCACACCTGTTCACAATCAAGGCATCACTTAAATAGGAGCTGCTTGACACAGTAAGGTCCACCAGAAGATCCTTAAAAGCTACACATCATGCCGAGACCCAAAGAAATTCAGGAACAATTGAGAAAGAAAGTAATTGAGATCTATCAGTCTGGAAAGGGTTATAAAGCCATTTCCAAAGCTTTGGGAATCCAGCGAACCACAGTGAGAGCCATTATCCACAAATGGCGAAGACATGGAACAGTGGTGAACCTTCCCAGGAGTGGCCGGCCGCCCAAAATTACCCCAAGAGCGCAGCGACGACTCATCCAAGAGGTCACAAAAGACCCCACAACAACGTCCAAAGAACTGCAGGCCTCACTTGCCTCAGTTAAGGTCAGCGTTCATGCCTCCACCATCAGGAAAAGACTGGGCAAAAATGGCCTGCATGGCAGAGTTCCAAGGAGAAAACCACTGCTGAGCAAAAAGAACATCAAAGCTCGTCTCAATTTCTCCACAACACATCTTGATGATCCCCAAGACTTTTGGGACAACATTCTGTGGACCGATGAGACAAAAGTGGAACTCTTTGGAAGGTGTGTGTCCAAGTATATCTGGCGTAGAAGGAACACTGCATTTCATAAAAAGAACATTATACCAACAGTAAAATATGGTGGTGGTAGTGTGATGGTCTGGGGCTGTTTTGCTACTTCAGGACCTGGAAGACTTACCGTGATAAAAGGAACTATGAATTCTGCTGTCTACCAAGAGATCCTGAAGGAGAATGTCCGACCATCTGTTTGTGTACTCAAGCTGAAACGAACTTGGGTTCTGCAGCAGGACAATGATCCTAAACACACCAGCAAGTCCACCACCGAATGGCTAAAGGAAAACAAAATGAAGACTTTGGAGTGGCCTAGCCAAAGTCCTGACCTGAATCCTATTGAGATGTTGTGGTATGACCTTAAAAAGGCCGTTCATGGTCGAAAACCCTCTAATGTAACTGAATTAGGACAATTCTGCAAAGATGAGTGGGCCAAAATTCCTCCAGGGCGCTGTAAAAGCCTCATTGCACGTTATCGCGAACGCTTGGTTGCAGTTGTTGCTGCTAAGGGTGGCCCAACCAGTTATTAGGTTTAGGGGGCAATCACTTTTTCACACAGGGCCATGATGGTTTGGATTTTTTTTCACCTTTAATAATAAACACCTTCATTTACAAATTGCATTTTGTGTTTACTTGTGTTGTCCTTGACTATTGTTTAAATTGGTTTGATGTTCCGAAACACTTAAGTGTGACAAACATTCAATTCAATTTTTCAATACAATTTTATTTATAGTATCAATTCATAACAAGAGTTATCTCAAGACACTTTACAGATAGACCACACTCCAGAATTTACAAGGACCCAACAGTTCTAGTGGTTTCCTCCAGAGCAAGCAACAGTGCGACAGTGGCGAGGAAAAACTTCCTTTTAGGCAGAAACCTCGGTCAGACCCAGGCTCTTGATAGGCGGTGTCTGACGGGCCGGTTGGGGTTAGAATGAAGAGTGGCAATAACAAAAGTAGAAAAAATTAGTAGTTTGTAGCAGTTCTTTGTAGTAGTTCATAGCATAGCAGGACGCTGTGCTGCATTACAAGGCACAGCAGGACGTAGCAGGACGTAGCAGGACGTAGCAGGGCACCGCAGTGTAGCAGTTGAACATGGCATCACAGAACGTGTAGCGGGACCATGGCGATAGCTGCTACCCTGATTTCGGAGCCTCTCTGATCCAAGGGAACATGCTGGGGAAAAAAAGGACATAAGGACTCCGGGGAATGACTCCCCAGAGCTAGGTTAGTAACAAGCATTTCTGGGACATGGATGCACATAAATGGAAAGATGGAAAGATAGAGGAGAGAGGAGATCAGTGTATCAAAATAAGTCCCCAGTTGTCTAAAACTATAACAACAAAACCAAGAGAGACGAGGTAAAGAGAGCTCCAGCCCGGCCGGGCCAGAACTCTCCCCAACCGGATCGGGCTGTATGCCAAGTCTCCCTTTAGTTCTATTATATTCTTGATTATATGATAGATAAATCTGAAAACTATGTGACTAACTACTACTCCCTAACAATTTTCGATTCTATGCCCTAACTAGTGTATCAAAATAAGTCCCCAGCTGTCTAAAACTATTACAACAAAACCAAGAGAGACGAGGTAAAGAGAGCTCCAGCCCGGCCGGGCCAGAACTCTCCCCAACCAGATCGGGCTGTATGCCAAGTCTCCCTTTAGTTCTATTATATTCTTGATTATATGATAGATAAATCTGAAAACTATGTGACTAACTACTACTCCCTAACAATATTCGATTCTATGCCCTAACTAGTGTATCAAAATAAGTCCCAAGCTGTCTAAAACTATTATTACAACAAAACCAAGAGAGACAAGGTAAAGAGAGCTCCAGCCCGGCCGGGCCAGAACTCCCCCCAACCGGATCGGGCTGTATGCCAAGTCTCCCTTTAGTTATATTATATGATAGATAAATCTGAAAACTATGTGACTAAACATGCAAAGGAACAGGAAATGAGGAAGGGGGCAAACACTTTTTCACACCACTGTATACAGTTAACGTTACTGATGAATTCGTGGGTTAGCTCAGAGTTCTTAAGCGTGGTCAAAACTATCATACTAAAAATAACTGAGCGTGTTGAACGGCGTTGTCTTATGTTACCCACCAAGTATTACGTTAGCATTAGCTACTTGTCAACCAGCGCCTTTACTGTGGGCATCAAAGCATCTTTCCTCTTCGTTCCACCTACAAGTTGGGAGTGGAATTGTCCATTACTGTTATAATTACCATTATTCTTATGTCTCATTCCAACAAGTTAAAGAACCACTGAAACTATTTTGGAAACAATATTTAAAGGTACAAAATAATCTTTTGTGTTGGATCGATCAATATTATATATGAAGATATTATTTATATTATACTGTGTTACAAAGTGGGATGTAATGCAATGACAAAACGATACCATGTGGCAGAAAAGTGTTGTAGGTTTACTGAGGAACCCCCCCCCAAAAAAAATAAATAAATAAATAAATCAAGGTTTGTATCAAATCGTGGGTCAAAAACCGTGATACAAATCAAATCATGGGTTTGGTGTATCATTACAGCGCTAATAGTTTATAACAGAAATGTATATCAAAATCATTGCTGAACCTAAATTTTACTTCCACATGCACAACTCATGTGTTTTCTCTTATCTGCATGTGGAAGTAGAATTTAGGTTCAGCAATGATTTTGAAATAAATTGTTATTATAAATTATATAATGTGATATGTTCCACAGTGATGTATAGTAGTATAGTGGTTTGCATTCAAAATACAACATGCCTACTAGGGGTGATCCGAGTACTCGGCTGAAACGAGCATCCGGTACGGATAAAGCACTTTTGCCGAATACAAGTATCATACGAGTAATATGAGTCAATATCCGTGCTTGGATTGAATACAACTCCTCAACTGGCCACGCAGTGTTCTGTGATAATCACAACGCCCCCCCGCCTACAAACACGCTCGGCTCTATCACACACACACAGAACAAGGAGAAATGCGCTCCCTCGGCTTCTCCCTCGGCTTCTCCCTCCCTCTCTCTCTCTCTCTCTCTCTCTCTCTCTCTCTCACCCGCTCCGTCAGTCAATTGGGTCTGCGGATCTGTTCCGTTAACGTTTAGGGTTTCTTCAGCTTCAGGTTTGTTTTTAACTTCGGTTTGAAGTCCTTACATAGTAACCAGTAGATTTCTGGTGAACGTGGGGTTTGTAGTCCTTACATAGTAACCAGTAGATTTCTGGTGAACGTGGGTTTCAGACATGCTGCTTGGTTTAAATGCAACACCTGTCTCTGCCATCAGAGATTTTTTTTTTTTTAACCCCTTTCTCTCTTTCTCTCTCTCTCTCTCTCTCTCTCTCTTACTCACACACACAGACACATACCTGGTGTGGAAATAAAAAAAATAAAAAAGAACCAAAACAAAAAAACACTGATCATAAAAAAATAAAAAGTTAAAAAAAGAAAGTTATACTGAGTATGAAAACTCTTGTTCATTATATTTTACTTCATAATTGCAACCGCATGTGTTGTATTCATTGTTGCAAAACGTTCTGTATATAGTTTGTTTGTTACCATGACAACACCATTGACCTGAAGCTCGATGCTGTCATGTAAATAGTTTTCTAATCAGCAATAAATATAACAATTTCTGATCAACTCATATCAGTTGCATGCTTAAATAACATACTGGTTAAAGCCCCGCCCATTTCAAGACAACCTGACCCACTTCCGGGTTAAATCTGACCACTTCCGGGTTAGGCCCGGCCCAGTACAAGTACAGCTACGGATACAGATAATTCATGTGGTAAACAGATACAGATACAGATAATGCTTTACTCACTCATCCCTAATGCCTTGACAAATTCTCTGCCTATTGTACTGATGTATATGAAATTGTGCATGTGCGAGCAACTTAGCCTGTCACCCTTTCAGATTTTGTTTGCAGCACCTCAACACATCGGACTTGGGCCAAGAGGACACCCACTGGACACACTATTTTGTGAGGACCAACTGTTATCGTATTGTATCTCACTTCAAAAAAGGTACAGATTTCTGATGACATGCTAACAACCACAACAACAGTAGGATACACTCAGAGTGGTGCTGGTAACCCCTCACTCTAGACTAGGCTTGGAGAGGAGCAAGGCCATAGCACCACACACACCTCTGTAAGCCGTCTGCAGTGAGGTTACCAGTACTCAATCCTGCCGACAACGGCAAAGTTTGTGGTGGAAGTTTCTGTACAGCAGAGGACTAAAGATGTCTTCAGCAATAAATATGAGGAAAATCAAACTTTCTTTGTTTAATTGTCTTTCAAGCAGAAACAACACTTTCACGTGACAAAAAGGTGAACAGCTGGTTTCATCACACCACACAGAGTGCAGCTAAAGAGCTCTTAAAAAAACATGCAGAATGTCAGCATCCTTTATACACAGAATAAGCAACACTCAAAGAGGAACAACCAAAAGGTCACTAATAAGTTGAAGCTTTAAGAACAGGAAATGTCTAGGCACACTTGTGTCTAGGTGTGATAATGTTTTGTTGTCCTCCTGCTCCTACAGTCTGAAAGCATCGTCTTTATGCCCTTAGGTCAAACCACAATACATGCAGTGTCTGGTAAGACAAGATAACACAAAAATAGTTTCCCGTCTGCTCTTAGTAACCTTTTTCAGTTCAACAGTGTTCTTGTTTTAAGTCAGCATAATTCATAATTATACAATTTTCCATTACATGCCCCATGTCAAATCATGATCAGACACAAGCGTCTTGTCGCTTGTGTACAAATTGACCTGAAGTGCCGCTCAAATATATTTCTAATCAAGATTTATTTACAAGAAATGGCTCATTTTAATCCTAACAGCTTTTGTAATAATGTTTCAGTGCAAAACGAAAGTGTCAAAAAGTATTCTAATATTCACAGCTTGGTAAAGCCCATTGAGTCAATTTTTGCAAAGACATAAGTGTTGTTGCCTTGTCATATGAGCTTCACCTGTGACTAATAATGGATCAATTAGGTTTCAGGTGTGTATAAAAACAACCCCAGTTCACTAGACCTTCACATCAACTGCAGCTAGACCTCTGCAAACATGCCTAAGATTCTAAGACTAAAGTTTTGATTATCAAGAAGCTGAAGACCAGATCCACTCCTGATGTGGCAGACACCTTCAATGTGTCTCAGCGTCAAGTACAGAGGATAAAAAAACATTTGAAGACACTGGAGACGTTTTTGACAAGCCCAGGTAAGGCAGACCCCGCAAGACAACTGCTCTAGAGGACCGTTTGTTGGCTTGAAAATCCAAGGTCAGCCCATTTTCTACTGCAGCAGAGCTCCACGAGACCTGGTCACCTGAAGTCCCCATGTCAACCTGAACAGTTTTTCGGATTTTGTCTCGAAATGGCCTCCATGGTTGAATCAGTGCCCAGAAGCCAGCACTAAACAAAAGACAATTGAAAAACTGTGTGGCATTTGTCAAGGCCCACAGCCTGCTAAAAGAATGAATCAGAATCAGAAATACTTTATTGATCCCCGAAGGGAAACTCTGTGTTACAGTTGCTCAGATATTAGAAATATAAGAAATAAAGAAATATAAGGAGTAGGGATGAGCGAGTACAGCATTATCTGTATCTGTATCTGTATCTGTTTACCACATGAATTATCCTGATCCGTACTCGGACTGGGCGGGGCCTAAACCATAAGTGGTCATATTTAACCCGGAAGTGGGTCGGGTTCTCTTGAAATGTGCGGGGATTTAACTGGTATGTTATTTAAGCATGCAATTGATATGAGTTGATCAAAAATTGTTATATTTATTGCTGATTTGAAAACTATTTAAATGACAGCATCGAGCTTCAGATCAATGGTGTTGTCATGGTAACAAACAAACTATATACAGAACGTTTTGCAACAATGAATACAACACATGCGGTTGCAATTATGAAGTAAAATGTAATGAACAAGAGTTTTCATACTCAATATAACTTTCTTTTTTTAAGTTTTTATTTTTTTATGATCAGTGTCTTTTTTTTTTTGGTTCTTTTTTTTTATTTCCACACCAGGTGTGTGTGTGTGTGTGTGTGTGTGTGAGTAAGAGAGAGACACAGAGAAAGAGGGGGCGGGGGGCAGCTGACAGTAAAAAAAAATAATCTCCGATGGCAGAGACGCAACGGGAGTTGCATTTAACCCAAGCAACACGTCTGAAACCCACGTTCACCAGGAATCTACTGGTTACTACTAAGTAAGTACTACAAACCGAAGTTAAAAACAAACCTGAAGCTGAAGAAACCCTAAACGTTAACGGAACAGGTCTGCAGACCGAATTGACTGCCTGCCTGACGGAGCGGGAGCGCGCGCGCGAGAGAGAGAGTGAGAGAGAGTGAGAGAGAGCGAGAGAGAGAGCGGCCGAGGGAGCGCATTTCTCCGTGTTCTGTGTGTGTGTGTGTGTGAGCCGAGCGTGTTTGTAGGCGGGGGGGCTGTGATTATCACAGAGCGCTGCGCGGCCAGTTGAGGAGTTGTATTCAATCCGAGCACGGATATTGACTCATATTACTCGGATAATACTTGTACTCGGCAAAAGTGCTTTATCCGTACCGGATACTCGTTTCAGCCGGATACTCGGATCACCCCTAATAAGGTGTCTGGATATTTACATAGTTAAAGGTATATTATGATACAGTATTTACATAAATAACATAATTAAGGTGTTGCAATGGTGAAAAGTAATAATCATAATAATAATAGTAGCAGTTGAGTATTGCACACATTAAAAGCCAGTGTTATTGCAGAAAACAGATAATAATGTCCAGTTTCAACCCCTCTAAGTGTCCTTGTGTCAGACACTTAGAGGGAGGAGTTATAAAGTTTGATGGCCACAGGCAGGAATGACTTCCTGTGGCGCTCTGTGGTGCATTTTGGGAGAATGAGTCCATCACTGAAAGTGCTCCTGTGATTGAGCAGCAAGCCATGGAGTGGGTGTGAGACATTGTCCAAGATGGCATGTAGTTTGGACAGGATCCTCCTATCTGACACACCCGACAGAGAGTCCAGATCCACCCCCACGACGTCACTGGCCTCGCGAATCAGTTTATTGAGTCTGTTGGCGTCCGCTACCCTCAGCCTGCTGCCCCAGCATGCAACAGCAAAGAGGATAGCACTGGCCACCACAGACTCATAAAACATCCTCAGCATCTTCCTGCAGATGTTGAAGAACCTCAGCCTCCTCAGAAAGTAGAGACGGCTTTGGCCCTTCCTGTAGAGGGCTTGAGTGTTCTTGGCCCAGTCCAGTTTATTGTCTAAGGGCACTCCCAGGTATTTGTAGTCCTCCACAATGTCCACACTGACCCCCTGGATGGAAACAGGGCTCACTGCTGCCTTGGCTCTTCTTAGATCCACCACCAGCTCCTTGGTCTTTGTCACGTTGAGCTGTAGATGGTTCAGCTTACTCCATGTGACAAAGTCCCCCACCACAGCTCTGTACTCAGCCTCGTCCCCCTCGCTGATAAATACAACCACAGCAGAGTCATCAGAAAACTTCTGAAGATGGCAGGACTCTGTGTGGTAGTTGAAGTCTGTGGTGTAGATGGTGAAGAGGAAGGGAGAAAGGACAGTCCCTTGCGGGGCCCCGGTGTTGCTGACCACTCTGTCTGACACACAGTGTTGCAGGCGCACATACTGTGGTCTGCCAGTCAGGTAGTCAACAATCCAGGACACAAGGGGGGGATCCACCTGCATCGCTGTCAGCTTCTCACCCAGCAGGGCCGTTCGGATAGTGTTGAAAGCACTGGAGAAGTCAAAAAACATGACCCTCACCGTGCTCGCCGGCCTGTCCAGGTGGGCGTAGATGCGGTTGAGCAGGAAGATGATGGCGTCCTCAACTCCCAACCGGGGCTGGTAAGCGAACTGGAGGGGGTCCAGGAGAGGTCTGACCATGGGCCGCAGCTGTTCCAGAACCAGTCTCTCCAGGGTCTTCATAATGTGGGAGGTCAGTGCCACGGGTCTGTAGTCCTTGGAGTCACTGGGACGTGGCGTCTTTGGCACAGGAACGAGGCAAGATGTCTTCCACAGCATGGGGACCCTTTGGAGACTAAGGCTCAGGTTGAAGACATGGTGAAAGACTCCACATAGCTGGGAGGCACAGGCTTTGAGCACCCCAGGATGGATACCATCAGGGCCTGCAGCCTTATTAGAGTGGAGTCTGGTCAGCTGTCTTCTCACCTGGTCAGCAGTGAGGCATACAGAGGTTACAGGTGGGGTAGGGGTAGGGGGAGTCAGGCTGGAGAGAGGTGTTAACCTGTGTGCTAGAGGAGGGGGGAGTAGGGATCTCCCAGGAGGAGGGCAAGGGACAGTGAGGGGGGGAGGGGGAAGTAGTGGGGTTGGAGGTGAGACAGCAGTTGTGTCAATGGGGGGATGGGCAGGAGCAGGAGCATCAAATCTGTTAAAGAACAGATTGAGTTCATTGGCCCTGTCCAAGCTGCCATCAACTCCTCTGCTGCCATTGGGTCTGAAGCCAGTGATGGTCCTCATACCGCTCCAGACCTCACTCATGCTGTTCTGCTGGAGTTTACGCTCCAGCTTCCTCCTGTACTTCTCCTTAGCCTCCCTGATCTTCACCTTCAGGTCCCCCTGAATGGCCCTCACCTCCTCCCTATTCCCAGCTCTGAAAGCCCTCCTCTTAGTATTCAGGATGTTCTTGATGTCCTTTGTTACCCATGGTTTGTTGTTTAGGTAACAATGAACAGTCCTTGCTGGGACAGTGCAGTCCACACAGAAGTTTATGTAATCTGAGATACACTCAGTCAGCCCATCTATGTCCTCTCCATGTGGCTCACAGAGTGCATCCCAGTCTGTCACCTCAAAACATCCCTGAAGTGCCTCATAGGCCTCCCCCGACCATCTCCTCACTGTCCTTGAGGTCACAGGTTGCCTTTTTACCAGAGGCACATAGCAGGGGTTGATGTGAACCAGATTGTGGTCGGATCTGCCCAGTGGGGAGTGGGGGGAAGAGCTGTATGCGTCCCTGACATTAGCATACAGCAGGTCCAGGGTCCTCTTCTCTCTGGTATGGCAGCTCACATATTGGGTGAAGTTTGTTAGTGTGGTGGTCATGGTGACATGGTTGAAGTCACCCGAGATCACTATGAGGGCAATCGGGTGTTGAGTCTGGAGTTCAGCAATGGCGGTGTGGGTGACGTTACACGCCGGCGTCGGGTTGGCAGAGGGTGAAATGTAAACAGCAACGGCGATGGCATGTGAGATTTCCCGTGGCATATAATATGGCCGGAGTCCCACAGCAAGCAGTTTTATGTCCGGGCTACAGATACGCTGTTTAACCGTAATGTGACCGGGATTACACCATCTGTTAACTAGAATGGCAAGCCCCCCGCCTTTACGCTTACCGCTCTCGGTGCAATCCCTGTCGGCCCGAACAGTCCGAAAGCCGTTGATGGAGACGTTGTGGTCAGGAATATCCGAGTGTAGCCAAGTCTCTGTGAAGCACATTAGACTACACTCCCTATACTCCCGCTGACTCCGGACTAACGCTGTTAGCTCGTCCATCTTATTAGCCAGTGACCTCACATTGCCCATGATGAGAGAGGGGAGACACGGCTTAAATCTCCTTCTCCTAAGTCTCCGTTGCCTGGACCCCTCTCTCTTCCCTCGCCGTTTCATTCCACCTCTGCATCCTCGACGTGTCCTCCTCCAGATTTCCGTGGGGATGTCTGTGGGCCGGGGCGCCCAAGACGGCGCCTTGTTTGGCTTTAGCGCAATCAGCTGGTCCCGGGTGTAAACAAAGCGGTCATGAAGTTGCTGCGCAACGGTGCCGTGACTATCCAAAACTCTCTCAACTCGCATGATTTGAGAGAGTGTAGTAAAGTTAGTGACTTAGAGTCTAAGAATTACACACGTAAGAAACAAAAAAAGTCTGTTTAATAGAAACATAAAGACTGTTAAAAAGTAAAAGTAAGAAGACGAAAGACGGAGCAACTGCAACAGGCTGCATGCACGTTGGCGCATGCGCATTAGTCCTTCATGGACGCTGGAGAAGTGGAAGAAAGTGGATTTTTCAGATTAATCTTCTGTTAAATTACACCACAGTTGTCGCAAATATTGCAGGAGACTTACTGGAGCCCCCATGAATCCAAGATTCACCCAGAAAACAGTGAAGTTTGGTGGCGGAAAAATCACGGTCTGGGGTAACATCCAGTATGGGGTGTGCGAGAGATCTGCAGGGTGGAAGGCAACATTAATAGTCTCAAATACCAAGAATTCTTAGCTACCTCTTATATTCCCAACCATAAAAGAGGCCAAATTCTGCAGCAGGATGGTGCTCCATCGCATACTTCCATCTCCACTTCAAAGTTCCTCAAGGCGAAGAAGATGAAGATGCTCCAGGTTTGGCCGGCCCAGTCACCAGACATGAACATCATTGAGCATATGTGGGGTAGGATGAAAGAGGAAGCATGGAAGACCAAACCAAAGAATATTGATGAACTCTGAGAGGCATGCAAGACTGCTTTCCTAACTATTCCTGATGACTTTATCAATACATTGTATGAATCCTTGCCAAACCGCATGGATGCAGTCCTTCAAGCTCATGGAAGTCATACAAGATATTAAATTTGGATCTCACAGCACCGCTATTTAATTTGCATTTGATTTGACATATTTTAGTATTTGCAGTAAATTTGTTCAATTTCTGTAAAGGCAACAAAACTTTTGTCTTGCCAAAATTTGACCTTTCTGTCTTGTTTAAATGATAAATCTTGTTTCAGTGACACTAATTTATTTCAGTGCATTGAACATCATTTGGGAAGGTTTTAGCTTTTCATGTGAGCTATTTCTTACACCAATTGATTAATTAAAAGTCAGGTTAATAGCAGGTGTTTCTACAAAATAGATAAGCGACAAGACTTTTGTCAGGGACTGTATTTTGAGTCCCTGGTGTGTCACTGTCTTGTCTGTTTTAGTTCGGTGTCTTACGAGTTCTGTGTGTTTAGGGACTTAACTTTGGATGCACTATTGTTAGGATTTTTTGAAGTGAAAGGCATGTTGCTTTTCCACATTTACATACATTTAGAATGCAGCTTTTTGATAATGGGTGATCTTACATTTTCAGTCTGGAACTGTGGTGGTTTGATTGCACCTCATAACCCGGCCAGTACCTGCTTGGCTAACAGTTCCTATCATACAGTTGCATCCTACTCAGCGAGCTCAAAAACAAAAGAAGTGGCCATTGATGTTATAATCTTTGCTTAAAGTTTTGTCCTCTTGGTCAGACAATACAGGCAGAATTGTGATTTCTACAGTAGAGTATAGTTTTAGGAAAATTGCACTTGTGTCAGCTTATGCACTTAATATATTGATGGCAGTTTCCATGGTACGCTCACCAATCAAATGCTGGAGTTAACTTTGTTGTTGGTGCGGACTGTGTGGGACCCAAATATTGATCGGTCTAACGCAAAGATCACTGGAGTGCAAGAGCAAGCTCTAAATGCTCTGAAATCATGGGCCAGCAGCTTAGGTCTTATAAATATTTGACATGCAGTTTATCCCACCTGTAAGGATTATTCCTTTTTCTCAGATAGGCATACATATTTTTCCAGAATAGATTTTCTTTTTGTATCCCCTCAATAATTTCATTCTACAGCCCCCTGCTTCTTGCTTCTTACAGTGCAGATGCTTTGCTGCTTGCTCCTGCTTCTGCTTGCATATTTTTGCTGATAATCGTGCTTTTCCTCTGAGAAACTATGAGCAGCGGCTCTTGGACACTTCAAAAACACTGGACTATACATTTTTTGTAGACATAGTAGGCTATTGCCATATTTTAAAATTTTTCTGCGTGAGCGTGGCCTACTAATAGCTCAAGCCTGTCCTACAGTGATTGTAGCTAAAGCTAATTAGCAGCAAGATGCCTCCTTTCTCCGTAGAAGACTACTACAAACTCCTTCAGAAGATTGCACTTCTGGAAACCAAGGTTCACCTACTAGAAGTGAACGTGGAAGTTAACGGATCTTGTGGAAATGACACCACTTTACCATGGACCCATAACAATGGACAGAAGCATGCTAACACACGGCTAATTAGCACTGTGGGAAAATAATACAATGACTGAGGTGGTGATGAACAGGGCACTCAGGAACGGCCACGTAAAAGCTGGCTTAAAGTATATACTGAATTAACCAAAGACTAAATAAGAGTGTGTGTATGTGTGACATATTATACATTATGCTTTGCAGCTGGGGTACAGCTAGGAGGGAGAGAACAGGAGGGCTATCTTAGTCAGATAAGCTACAGTGAGCACGAGAAGAGGAGATGGTGAGGCCAAGGACACTGAAGTTCGAGGACGGTCTGATAACTCAGAGAACAGGACGTACAAACTAAGAAGGGAGTGAACATAGCTGTCTTGTGAAGTAAATGATAACTGAAATAATAGACAGGCAAGAAGGAAGAGAGAAGAGGCAGAGCAGGGAGTGTACCCCAGCAACAGTATAGCTGACCAATCAGGCCCCACAAGGGAACCAATATAACCCTGAGCACGCTATTGTTAAAGTGCCTTTTTGGGAACCTCTGTACTAGACAAGTTTCCATCTGGTCCGTGCACGTAAAACTGCCCGGAAACGCATTTCATCTGTTGACCACAAGAATAAACGCTGTGTTAATTCATCATGGAGTCAGTTGTCAGTTTATAGAAGGATTTCTCCAACAAATTTGGTGACCCCGACGTGATAACGTAATTGGACAGGAGAATCCAACTGGACCTTGGCATTGTGTCCACGGTCCGGTTCAGCTCAGCCACCGGACTGACATCCCGCAGCCCGTGAAGGGACTGAGCGGCGATACTGCGATTCGTTGGTGTGATCACTGAGAGCTCTCAACAAAAAGGTAAGCAGAAGCCTGTTTAAAATCAAAATTCTGTTATTGGCTGAAAACTAAATTGATGTGATCACATTTCAACTGTCGTAAGTGTTGTTTTAAGCGAAAAGTATTGATTGAATGTGCTGTAATTAAAGGGATATAAACAGATGAAATGTTGGGCATGTGATGTGATTAAACAGAGAAAAACAACTAGAGAGTTGTGAGAGAATTGTTGAATAATACGGGTGGCGGTAGGAGAGGAAAAGGGACAAATAGTCAGAGGAAAATACGTCCAGATGGTTGACGAGGTAGGAGACTGCTAAGGACAGATAGTTCAGATGAGTGATTGTGAATTGCCACCCTTGGTTCTGTGTGAACAACCTGAAAAAGAATTGCAGTTAACAGATTGTCATTGTAATATTACGAGTCCACCGCGAGTGTATTTGTGCAAAGGAGTGAGAGGTCACTTTTTAAGTTGTAAAGATTATAGAGATGTACATAAAAGGCTCTAGATGGAGTCTTAATGAAAAAGTTGTTTGTTGTTGCATGTGTGATTTTTGTTGTGGTTTGGCTTGTTGGATTTTTTCTCACTGCTTATTTGTTGTAAAATGACGACCCCTTATGGTAAAGTGTTAGTAGGGGCAGTGAAAAAGTATGGCAATAAAGGAGAGGAGAAAGTAGCAAAGAGATTGTGAAAGAATGGGAGAGAGGAGGATGGATTGAGGGAGAAGGGGCGCCGTCCCCGGAGAAAGTGAATGAAATAGTGAAGTATGAAAAAAGTAAGTTGGAGTATGCGGAAAGGCAGGCAGAGGAGGAAAAGAAAAGAAAATGGTTTAAATTGACTAAACCAAAGCAGGAGTATGAAGCGCAGAAAGAGAAATATGGGGTGGGGTTGAAAATGACAAATGCAATACAGAAACAATTGGGATTGACAAAACAAGATGACAAAAGTTCACCAAAAACTGAGACAGAAGCTGAACAGAATAAAACCGCTAGCGCAGAGAAAACCCCGCTGCCCGCTGAGGCGCCCCCGCCAACAAACCCTTTTTATCCAGACATAAGAAACCTAAGAATTTCCGCTCCACCGCCGCCGTATACAGGTCCAACGGCATCAAAACCCACAGTCCAAGCCCCAGTGGTAACTGCCCATTTACAGCCAAATGCATTACAATAGACGTACCACAGGACCCATTGATACCGGCATTAGAGGGCCGCGTACAGGATTTAGAATGTTATCTAAATTTAATGGTACAGTCAGCGTCAGGGGGAGCAGCAGCGGCTCCACCACAACCAGCGGCCACAGTCCCAGCCGGCCCAAGCAAAGCTAGTACCCCATATTCAGCGTCTTTTTGCCAACAAAATCCAGAGCATTTTCACATGTCAGTAAAAGGACCCAGTCCACCTCACCATAGTAACCCCACAAGACTCAGGAAGTAAGGAAGATAGCGAACAGTCAGACAGCAGCAGGGAAAGTGAGCAAACAGACAGAAGCTCTAGCTCTAGGGAAAGGACTAAAAAACGACATAAACGCAGGCCCAGATCTAGATCACAAAGTCCTCAAGACGTTTTTGTAGCAGGCACATTTAAAGGTAAATTTACCAACGAGGACCCTGACGAAGTTATGCTGCGAAGATCAACTAGAATAGGGAAAGACTTAACAAAGAGTTCAGAGAGATAAAAGAGCAGCAAGAGCAGCTGCGTCGAACAGTGAATGAGCTCAGTGAGGAAGAGCAGACGCGCCACACACCAGAGGCGGGGCTACAATGCCCACTCCGCCCAGTAGGAGGAGGAGGAGGACTGTTGATGTACACCCCTTACAGTTTTGGTGACTTAGATGCTCTGTGTGCAAAACTCCCCTCCCTGACAGGAGGGGCTGAGCATTTCCTCACAGCTTTCAATAGTCTTACAGCAGGAGTGCAGCTGTGTTTGGGAGATCTCAGAGCAGTATTGGGTAGAGTAATGGGAGCAGATGAAGCTAGTGCTGCCCTCACCAGAGGGGGAGCTGGACCCACTGTTCCCGCATCAGTGCCTGCATCAGCAGTAACCCCTGGCATTTGGGCTGAGCTGCACCGCATGTATCCCACAGTTGGGGATCATGCAGCATGGCATGATTTAAAAAGACTAAGTGATGAAAATTTTGATGCCTATGCAGATAGAGCAAAAAAGATTTGGCAGCGTGCTATGAGGGAACCGTGGGACCAGTCCGCCGCCACAGTGGCGCTGTTCCGCCATGGGGTACTAGGGGGATTACCCACAGCAGTTCAGACACAGTTAGGAGGAGTAGTAGGCCTGCAAACAATGACCGATGCAACATGGGGCGAGAATGTGCGTCATTTCCTGTCAAAACACCAAAAAGGAGCAGAGCACAAGAAGATGAATTAAAAAGACTACAAACTCAATTGTTGAAGAAACAACTGGAAGAATTAAACAAGCCCAAGCCCAGCAAAGCTAAACAAATGACAGTCTCACAGAACCCCCAACAGTCAGAAGCCCCAGTGTTGGAAGCAGTCACTCAACTCTTACAGAGAGCACAAGCTTCCTGGCCACCACCCCCACAACCACCATGGCCAGCGAACACGAGCCAGCAAATTGGCCCACAAGAGGAAGAGGGCGAGGTTTTCAGAGAGAAGGAGGAATGACTAGGTCCAGGCCTGGAGGAAGGACCTCTCAGCCCTACTTCCTTTGCTACAACTGTGGTCAGCAAGGCCACTATGCAAGAGAATGCCAAGAGCCCCCAGCACAGCCCCCTAGAGGGCCAGGGAGAAATCCCTCATCCCAACCATACCCCGGTGAGCCATGGCCACTGTCCCCCGCTAATCAGGCCCTACAACAGCAATGGTATGACCAACAGGGTCCACAATGAAGGTGTCCTCCCACTGATTTTCATTTTGGTCTGACCACAGAACCCCTCATTACCCTCACTATTCAAGGTAAACCACATGTAATGCTGGCAGACACAGGAGCAACGTTCTCCTGTCTAAATTCCACCTACTTCCCTCCTTCAGCTCAAACTCAGTCAGTTATGGGAGTCAGTGGGACCCCTATCTTACAGCACTTCACACAGCCATTGTTAACCGAATTTAACTCACAAACACACACACATTCTTTTTTGCTTTCCCCTGCATGCCCAGTAAATTTATTAGGAAGAGATCTTATGTGTAAATTGAATCTGTGCATATGGATGAATGTTGATGGCATTCATGTCACTCCTGTTCCTCCAGTATCCACCCCTGATTCCCCAGTCATGTTTCTGAAAACAATGGCTTTCTCAATGCCATTTTATTTCAGAAAAAAGGGGGAGACAGACATGTACTGATGTACCACTCATCAAGGCTGGATACAGTGGAAAAAGGACAGACAACCTGTGCCCGCTATGTAGCGGCGCTGGCAAAATCCATTGACAAAACAGCACATATTGTAATGTGCCATCCAATAACAATCCACACCACACATGGTGTCACAGCTTTTTTGGCCAGCAAGGAATTTGCATACAGTGCCACAAGGAGAACAAAACTGCAGACTGCCTGTACCCAACCGCACATCACCTACTCATCAGAAGGAATAAACATGGCCAACAGTATGAGTAGACAGGGAGTGCCACATGTTTGCGAGGAAGAAGCAGCCCAAGAAAGCAGAATAAGGTCAGATCTGGAAAACGTACCAGACATGTCGGCTGACATGTGGCTCTACACAGACGGATGTTGCTACAAAACAAAGGATGGGACTAACAAAGCATCATATGCAGTAGTCCAACAACACCCAGATGGAACACATCAGACATTGGAAGCAGGAATAATAAACCAACCAGCGTCAGCACAGAAGCAGAAATAAAAGCTCTGATCGCAGCCCTTCTGCTAGCCAAAGGAAGAACAGTGAACATTTTTACAGACTCTGCTTATGCTCATGGAACAGCACACTTGGACGCGATCATGTGGAAAAGGCGAGGATACGTCACCTCTGCAGGAATGCCCATAAAACATCAGAAGGAGATAATGGAGCTAGTGGAGGCTATTGCCGCTCCACTAAAGGTGTCCATAATGAAATGCAAAGGACATGACGCAGGGCAAGGAAGAGTAAGTGCAGGAAACGAGGCAGCAGATTCTGCAGCCAAAAGAGCGGGAGGATACTCCCCAAAACAGATGGTACTATCGAAAGAGATAGAATCACAACCAATGGCACTGGAGCCTAAAGACATTCTAGAAATGCAGAAAAAGGCAGGAGCCTATGAATGGAATCAGTGGCAGCGGAGCGGCGCCACAAAAGACAAAGATGGGATATGGAGGTCTCATCAAGGAAAGATAGCAGCATCAGCCGAGATGTGCAGAATGTTGCTACCTGAGGCACACAGACCAACACATGAAGGAAGAAAACAGACTCTCCTGAATCTGTCTGAGCTGTGGTGGCACCCCAATTTGAGGGACATGGTGACACATTTTTGTCAGGAATGCAGGGTGTGTGGAGAGCATAATGTTCAGAAACCATACACCACACTAAAAGGAGCGTACCCAGTCCCCACAGCTTGTTTTCAAGATATCAGTATAGATTATACTGATATGGGCGCAGAAAATGTGGTAGGGGGAAAAAGGTATCTTCTGGTGATGGTAGACAGGTTCTCTAGGTGGGTAGAAGCCATTCCCACCAGAAAAGAGGACGCAAAAACAGTGGTGAAATGGCTCAAAACTGAACTCATCCCGAGGTATGGGGTCCCCAGGCAAATAAGGTCAGATAATGGCACACATTTTAACAACAAACTACTAAGAGAAGTAGAACAGGCCCTGGGAATCACTCATGCCTTCGGATCAGTTTATCATCCACAGTCACAGGGAATGGTGGAAAGAGCAAACCAGACATTGAAGGCTAAGATAGCCAAGGCATGTGCAGGAAGCAAGTTAACATGGGTAGAAGCGCTCCCATTGGCCCTCATGGCTATGAGGTCCTCAGAAGGACGAGAAACACATTTGACTCCACACGAAATAATGACAGGGAGAAAAATGCCAGGACCTCCACTAGATGGAGGCCACATGCCAATGTTAGATGTTCAGCAAATAGAAATGACAGACTATATGAAAAAGCTAACATCTCTGGTTTCAGCCCTTTCTACGCAGGTCCAGTTGGCGAACAGGAAACCGCAGGAGGAAGCAACACTACCTGTCAAGGTAGGCGACTGGGTCAGGGTCAAAGTTCACAAGAGGAAGTGGACTGACCCCAGGTGGTCCGGGCCGTAGTGAGGGAGGTTACTTCACACTCGGTCTAGGTTAAAGGTAAAAAAGGAGCACCTTGGCACCACCTGACACATTGTGCCCCAGCCGCACCTCCTAGCCGCCCATTGGCAGAAATTAGAAAAGCAATCCAAAATGTATAGATGGAAGAGATGTTTTGGCGGGGAACAGCCCCCGCGTAGAACACCCATAACTTGGAAGGCAATGGGGTTTGGGAAAAAGACAACAGTTGTCCTAGCAGTAGTAGTAGTAGTGGGAGTTGCAGCATTAATTCTGGGGTTGGAACATGCGTATGGGGACCGAGACCACAAAGAACAATCACCCGGTAGTGTCCAACCACCTCTCAGTAACAAAGGAAATGAAACTAGACGAGAGAAAAGAAGAGCAGTTTGGGCAGTAGTGAAGCAACACACTAAGGGCCCATCCCCAAGGTGCGGTGCCAGATTGACTCTCCCCTATGTGAGAGACTCAACCACGTCATTTACCTTTGATTTGTGTCAGGCTATAGACTGCGGGGGTATAATAGTTTCTACAAAAACACAGATGTGTACATCTGTGACAACTATCAAAAGGTAGAGGACTGTGAAAGGAGCGCTTCCGGACAGGTGAAAGGTAGTCTCTGTAACAGCTGGTATGACGCGGGTTGGACAACAGGAGGGTGGAAACCATGGGCGAGGTTGACAGACAAAAGAGATTGGTGGGTACAACAAGATGAATGGGAGATATTATCTATACAGCGGGACTATAGTTCAGACCCCACGAAAAATCCCATAACCCTGTCAGTAAATAGAGCAATTGGGAGCAGGAACGGTCAGGATGTGTGGATGTTAGCCATAGGTGTATGGATAGCAGGAAGTGACCAGATAACCCCCCTGCAGATAAATATTTTGGATCCCCTCACGCACACACAGAATGACACTGACATAGCAGAGACTACAGTAAACCCCCCCTGAAGGAGGAAGACGTAATAGTGCAGGACTTCTCTAAAATGAGGGTGGAAGATGTGTTAGAGTTATCAGCAGGTGCAGGCCAGGACAATTTATGGATCAGGTGGCTAATACAGAATGCCAAAGAACAACACATGGAAGGGTGCGTGGCCTGTGCCACAGCTAGACCAGTCATGTTCACTAACCCGGCCCCGTTGTTTCCTAATGAGGACCCAGCAGGATATGCATGCATGTTGAACTTCACACACTCTAAGACAGCTTCCCGCAATTGTACTACCCTAGCATCCCTCTTTCCCCCAGGCTTTGAAAAACCAGGGTATTTTACCGCCATAAAGGGGGAGGGTGCAAGATATCACTGTTTCAATCTCACCGGATCAAGCAAGCCCACAATCAAACTAGGTGATATACCCCCAGACTGGTGTAATACAACTGTACAAAACAAAACAGCCCTAGGCCCAGTGGCTAGAATAGGACTATTCTACTATTGTGGTGGTCTTAGGTTGTACTCCCAGATAAAGTTCCCAAATCAAACGTCAGGAGTTTGTGCTATGGTTAGATTAGCTATGCCCATATCTTTGGTGGGGAGTAGAGTCCACTATACCACCATAAGGCTGTGCAACTGACAGTAAAGAGAAGGCGCAGGGCCCGTAGTATGCAAGGCCCGGCTTTTGATCCATGGGCGGGAACCCCAACCTATATAGACAGCATAGGAGTTCCTAGGGGTGTCCCGAATGAATACAAATTGGCAGATCAAATAGCCGCAGGATTTGAGAGTATACCACTGTTTTCAGCCATCTTCCCCGTCACTCCCAGCAAAAATGTAGATAGGATAATTTTGTGCATTATAATGTTTTACGCTTGAGCAATGCAACTAGGGATGCCATCGAAGGCCTGGCCGATCAGATGGCCCCAACGTCCCTCATGGCGCTCCAGAATAGGATGGCGCTGGACATGCTGTTGGCTGAAAAAGGAGGAGTCTGTTCCATGTTCGGAGAGATGTGCTGTACGGTCATCCCTAACAACACTGCCCCGGATGGGAAGGTCACCAGGGCTTTGAACCAACTTCGAGCCCTTTCCCAGGAGATGCATGACGCCTCAGGTGTATCAAATCCATTGGAGGGGTGGATGACAACCTTTTTTGGCAAATGGAAGAATCTTATCACTGCTTGTTTGACATCTATTGCTGTTTTTCTCGCTATTCTAGTTACCTGTGGGTGTTGCTGTGTGCCCTGCCTGCGGACCATGATATCCCGGCTCATCACCACTGCCTTGTCCAAAGAAAAAGCGCCGCCTCCCTATTCCGCTGGGATGCTGCCATTACTCACCATGCCTGAGGACGGGGAGGACGTTGAGGCACTGCAGTTAGTGTAAAAAGTGTTCGCACCTAGTAGGTGCGAAAAGGGGGAATTTGTGGGAAAATAATACAATGACTGAGGTGGTGATGAACAGGGCACTCAGGAACGGCCACGTAAAAGCTGGCTTAAAGTATATACTGAATTAACCAAAGACTAAATAAGAGTGTGTGTATGTGTGACATATTATACATTATGCTTTGCAGCTGGGGTACAGCTAGGAGGGAGAGAACAGGAGGGCTATCTTAGTCAGATAAGCTACAGTGAGCACGAGAAGAGGAGATGGTGAGGCCAAGGACACTGAAGTTCGAGGACGGTCTGATAACTCAGAGAACAGGACGTACAAACTAAGAAGGGAGTGAACATAGCTGTCTTGTGAAGTAAATGATAACTGAAAATAATAGACAGGCAAGAAGGAAGAGAGAAGAGGCAGAGCAGGGAGTGTACCCCAGCAACAGTATAGCTGACCAATCAGGCCCCACAAGGGGAACCAATATAACCCTGAGCACGCTATTGTTAAAGTGCCTTTTTGGGAACCTCTGTACTAGACAAGTTTCCATCTGGTCCGTGCACGTAAAACTGCCCGGAAACGCATTTCATCTGTTGACCACAAGAATAAACGCTGTGTTAATTCATCATGGAGTCAGTTGTCAGTTTATAGAAGGATTTCTCCAACAGCACCAACAAGACTACAAAGAAACAGGAGGGTGGAACTGGTAATAAATCAACAAGTGGCGGTCCTCCCTTGAACTCGTCTGGTGCGAAGCTTAAGACTAAATCATTTTCCTGGGAAATGGGAGGACGACTAACGGGCAGGGCACAGCGCCCTGAGATTTGTGATATGACCGGCTGGCCTGCACTATCATCCGGGCAGAGCGCCTCTTCAACCCCTGTACCTAGTAGGACACAGCCGTGGACAGCTGCAAAAGGGAAAATAAGCAACAAAATGCCCCCCCAACAACCTGGTGTGCAACTGGATAACAGATTTGCTCCTCTGCTGCAGGACGCTGGACAGTCATCTGATGACCGGGACTGCGTCTCATCACCACACAGCAGGGTAAGGACTGAGAGCAATTCAAAAAGTAAAAAGCTAACAACTGGGCCTCAAACCCTGATTGTGGGTGACTCTGCTGTAAAAGATTTAAAAAACAGTAAAAACACCAAAATACTATGTTTTCCCAAAGACATGGTGTCTGACTTGACCCAAAAAATCCCAGATATCGTGGCAGCACACCCAACTGTGAAGAACATTATTCTGCATATAGGGTCACATGATGTTGTAAAGCAACAGTCTGAATTGCAGAAACTGGACTTTAGGGAACTGCTTGACACATTCACCCCCCTAAACGCAAATGTGTTTATCAGTGGTCCTATACCGTCAGTCAGAAGAGGAGATGAGAGATTCAGCCGACTGTTGGGACTAAACAAATGGCTTTCAACTGAATGTACCGTCCACTCTCTGAAGTTCATTGACAATTTTAACATTTTCTGGGAGCGCAGACATCTTTTTAAAGCAGATAGACTTTCCCTTAACAAACCAGGAGTAAAGCTGTTCACCTCTAATCTGCTTTACTTTCTGCGCTACACATCTGCTCCCTCTGCCAAGGTCACAAAACAAAAGGAAGACACAACAAAGTGCGGCAGTGATCCAGCACAGCCCCCGCCTGTGCAAAGATTTGACCATGGGAGACCAGAGAGCAGAGACACGAAACCTCCACTCCCCTCTTCACCCGTCCAGCACCCCTCAAACCTTCCCAACCCTGAACCTTCTGAGGATTCATCGCTGTCTCTACTGATGTCTCCACACACCCTTTCCCTTATTTCCCCCATCAATTATACACCCCTTCCTACCCCCATGGCTCAACCCCGGGCAAAAGTAAAACGCCAAGCACCACTACCAGGATGTCAGAAAACTCCTTCCCCCCAGACTGATAAGGACGCTTGTGTGCAAAATCTCGCAAGCACTATCTGATATGTGCCGGGCCTTGGCTGCAGGACTAGTGATACTAATGACTCTTTCCAAGACAAGCCCGGGCCCTGTGGATTCAATTCTTCCTCAATTTCTGTTGTGATAGGTAATAGGAAAAGAATGGTGAATAAGCACTTTACTGCAAAAACACACTAACACTAGCCTTACTAAACGTCAGGTCTTTGGCAGGAAAATCATTTTTAATCAATGATTTTATTACTAAGCACAATCTAGATTTTATGTTTTTAACTGAAACCTGGTTAGACTATAATAACAGTGCTGCTGTTTTATGAGTGAGAATAGAGTGAATAAGAAAGGAGGTGGAGTCGCTATTTTGTTTAATGACTCATTCCACTGTACGAAAATATGTTATGGAAATTTTGTTTCTTTTGAATATGTTGCTCTTCAATTAAGATCTTCCCCTCAAGCGATATTTCTAAATATCTACAGGCCACCTAAATATTCTGCAACCTTCATTGATGACTTCACTGAACTGCTGTCTATTATCTGTATTAACTTTGATTGTGTAATCATTGCGGGTGATTTTAACATTCATGTTGACAACCCCCAGGACAGGGGGACCAAAGAGCTGTGTTGTGTTTTTGAGAACTATGGACTGACTCAGCATGTAACGGAGCCCACCCACAATAAGGGGCACACTCTGGACTTGATTGTCTCCAAAGGTCTGAACATTTCCAAGGTTGTGGTGACTGACGTTGCTCTCTCAGATCATTCCTGTGTTTTCTTTAACGGCACTATCTCTGTGCCCAAAAGTGTCCAAACAAAGATAATCAGAAAACGGTATATCACTGAAAACACCAGTGACACATTTATACAGCTTTTCTCCTCCACACCAGCCCTCTCTGGGCTCTCAGTCACTGAGCTTGTAGATAATTTCAACTGTAAAATTACAAATGTTATTGATGCCATTGCTCCCACTAAGGTCAAAGTTGTCTCTGGTAAGAAAAGATCTCCATGGAGAAATGTCCTACTGGTGAGAACAGAAAAAAGAGAGTGTAGGAAAGCTGAACGAAGGTGGCGAAAAACAAATCTCCTGGTCCATTATAACTCCTATAAAGAGAGACTTCGCATTTATAATTTGGAACTGAGGAATGCAAGGCGGTCCTTTTTCTCTGATATTATCTCTAGAAACAATAATAATTCATGTGCTTTGTTTGCTACTGTCGATAGATTAACAAACCCTCCAGTGCCAGTAGCATCTGAACTTTTATCTACCAAGGCCTGCAATGACTTTGCCTCCTTCTTCAAAGACAAAATTCAGAAGATTAGACAAGCTCTATTCTGGGGCCTCTTCTGTTTAACATCTACATGCTCCCACTGGCCCAGATTATGGAGAACAACAAAATAAGTTACCATAGTTATGCGGATGACACACAAATTTACATAACCTTATCGCCAGGGGACTATAGTCCAATACAAAAACTGACTAAGTGCATCGAACAAATTAACGGCTGGATGTGCCAGAACTTTCTGAAATTAAATGAAGGAAAAACTGAGGTGGTTGTTTTTGGAGCAAGAGAGGAACGATTAAAAGTCTGCGCTCAGCTTCAAACAACAATGTTAAAAACAACAGACAAAGCCAGAAATCTTGGTGTAGTCATGGACTCAGACCTGAACTTTAACAGCCACATTAAGACAATTACAAAGTCAGCCTACTATCACCTTAAGAATATATCAAGGGTTAAAGGACTTATGTGTCAACAGGATTTGGAAAAACTTGTCCATGCCTTTATCTTCAGTAGATTTGACTACTGTAACGGGGTCTTTACAGGTCTCCCTAAAAAATCAATCAGACAGCTGCAGCTGATTCAGAACGCTGCTGCTCGAGTCCTCACTAAGACCAAGAGACTGGATCACATCACTCCAGTTCTGAAGTCTTTACACTGGCTTCCTGTGTCTCAAAGAATTGATTTCAAAGTACTCTTGCTAGTTTATAAATCACTTAACGGTTTAGGTCCAAAATATATTTCTGATCTGCTACTACACTATGAACCACCCAGACCTCTCAGGTCATCTGGGACAGGTCTGCTTTCTGTCCCCAGAGTCAGAACTAAACAGGGTGAAGCAGCTTTCAGTTTCTATGCCCCTGATATCTGGAATAAACTCCCAGAAACCTGTAGATCCGCTGCTACTCTCAGTTCTTTTAAATCAAGGCTGAAGACCTTTCTATTTGATGCTGCCTTTCTTTAAATGACTAATCATTTCTTTAAATTTCTTATGCTGCACTGTAAATTTTATTCTTGTGTTTTATGTTTCTCTTTGTTTTTAACTGTCTATTCATGTGTTTTACCGGTTTTTAATGCTTATGATTTTTAACTGTTTTTACTTGTGTTTTATCTGTTTAACTGATTTTGTGTAAAGCACTTTGAATTGCCCTGTTGCTGAAATGTGCTATACAAATAAAGCTGCCTTGCCTTGCCTTGCCTATTGATAAAGCAGTGTTGCTCCCAATGGCACTCTCCAAACATAAGGGAGTTCTTTGCTCCATCATGGATGAGTCTCCCCATGTCAATTCAATCCTGTATCTCAGTGGTTAAAATGAATGAGGTACCCAGGATTAATTTTGTGAGATCTATGCTACCCTTCTCCCCTCGTGCTGGCTACTGATGTAAACTACAATCAGTGGTATCTAAATTTATCTGGAAAGGAAAGCGGCCGCGACTCAAGATGTCCACTCTACAGAGGAGGAGAGAGGATGATGGCCTTAAGTTCCCAACTTTAAACATTATTTCTGGTCCTTTGGCTTAAGGCTCATCCTCACCAGTTTTTTTTTTTAAAGATTTTTTTGGCATTTTTAGGCCTTTAATGGACAGGACAGGTGAAGTTTGTGAAAGTGGAGAGAGAGGGGGAGTGACATGCAGCAAAGGGCCGCAGGCCGGATTCGAACCCGGGCCGGCTGCGTCAAGGAGTAAACCTCTAAACATGGGCACTTGCTCTACCAACTGAGCTATCTGGGTGCCCCATCCTCACCTGGTTTAATCTAGGTTAACCAAACGTTCTCTTTTGCCCGGACATGTCCACTTTTTACGTACTGTCCGGGACGAAAATGTCCGTTTTTCACTGTTTTTCATGGGACCATTAAGCGTGTACTTAACCCTCATGTTGTCCTTGGGTCAAATTAATCTGTTTTTCAATATCAATGTTCTTTTTAACTACCCCAAATAACATGATTGATTCCACACAATGCTCTTTGGCAAGTACAAATCTCAGATCAGACAGGGAGCACATACAGGGAGCAGATCAGACAGCAGAGCACATACAGGGAGCAGATCCAGAGCATATCAGACAGCGGAGGAGCATTGAATACAAAATGCAGCTTCACGGTTACATAAGTTACATAAAAAATTACGTAAGTTATTTTTATACCATTGAGGCTTAATAAAGCATGTTCTGTAACCTCTGAGAAACTTGTCTGAATTTGTGTCCTCTTTTTTGGGAATCAAAATATGGTCAACCTAGTTTAATCCAGATACATCTGTTTGTTGGTGAACCTTAGAACGTGCTATGACAGAGCCTTGGTCACTCCATGACGTTCTTTTTGCCAGTTTTTCTGATAAACAGTGCCACGCTTTGGCTCCATTATCTCTCATTTTATCTAAACTTGGAGATTAGGTGAAACATACTGCCATTTAGCTTGTAATTGGCAGACTTTTTCCCCATTATTCAATAATACAGCACAGCAATCAACCTGTGTGGGACTGAGCCATATGCATTGGCTTGATCAAACCCAGGGACATTGTTAGGCCTATTTTAAGGGGGCTGAAGCTACCCCAAAATGTTCCTAAGCACCCCTAAATGACACTAAGAACAACAATAACAATTTGATTTATCAATAACCATATCCTCATTTATATAGACCCAACAAATGATGATATATGTATCCATCTACAAAAAGAAATAGCCGAAAAGTTCAAAGTTAGACAGTAGTACAAAGAGTAGTTGTGCTATCAAGATGATGCACCGCATCGTCTCGTTGCATTGGTGTGAACTGGCAGCTTTCAGAGTGTTTCTCGTCTCGTTGCTACTCTCACTATGCATCCTCCGGCCCACACAAGGCAATACACACGCTAATGAAAAGAAGAGAAAAAGTGATACAGAGTAAAATTGTAAGTTGTTTTGAATTACCTGCTTACCTTTAGCTATGTTTTCTTGAGGTAAAAGAAAGGGAATATTTTGGATTGCTGTGGAAAACTAGAGTCTAGCTAGAGCAGGGGTGTCAAACTCATTTTAGTTCAGGGGCCGCATACAGCCTAATTTGATGCCAAGTGGGCCAGACCATTAAAATCATAGCACAGTCCATCATACCTATAAAAAACAATAAATTGATGTTTTTCCCTTTGTTTTAGTGGAAAGAACTACAATTAGATTAGGATATTTTTTTAATTTAATGAATATCCTTTTACAAAACATGTTATGAACAACTTCAGAATTCTCAAGAAAAAAGTGCAATTTGCTTCAGTTCCTCATTTACATGTGTGCATTACAACTGATCACAGTGTTTGTACAAAGGCACAACACTTTAAGTCACAGGTAGAACTAAAAAATATGGTACTATATCATTGCTATAATATAATATGGCACTTTAAGATTAAATCAATTTATCAAGATATAGGAATTATTTTTACTCCATTTTCCACGTGTAATAATTATCAAAACTTAAACTGACTTCCCACATCTTACAAACTAAAGTGGCGGCCGTTTTAAATGTATAAGAAAGAAAGTAATTTATACATAAAACATACAGAAAAAATGCATACATACAATGTAAGACCAAACTCTTTAGTCGTGAAGCTGGTGACTAACAAATTGCACATTTTAGCTATTAATACAGCAAGGATTAATTTTCACAGAACTATTTTTTGAGTGCAAAATGTTTCTGATGCAGCATTTTACAAGAATTAGTCTAGTTTAGACTACTTTGTTTTTGCTCCTGAAACTTGGCATCTTTTAGCCTGCACAAGTGCATCAGTGTCAGGCGTCAGGTCCTGAGTAGCAGCCAGTTTCAGAATGTCATTTAAGTGTTGGTGTGTGAGCCTTGAGCGCAGTTTTGTTTTATTGATGTTCATTACAGAGAAAACCTGTTCACAAAGGTAGGTAGTCCCAAACATGCACAAAACTTTTGCAGCTAGGGCTGTTAATTTGGGGTACCCTGGCAGGAGATACTGATAAAATGTGTCCAAGTCCACTGAGGCAAATGTGTTCTTCAAATTTGTATCACATTGCAAATCAATTATTTCTAATTGGATGTCGACGGGCACATCAGAAGCTTTGACTGTGAAGGGTGAGCGAAAAACTGCAAATTCTGTCTTGAGTTCACCAAAGACCTGAAACCGTTTCTCAAACTCCCACAGCAATCCTGAAATCTTGTCTTTGTACCGTGTCATGCCAGCATTAACAACAGTTGCACTTATATCTCTTAGACAGGGGAAATGAGCAGGGTCCCCACACGCCAGCTGCGTCTCCCACAAAGTCAGCTTCAACTTGAACGCAAGTATGCTGTCATAATACTGTGTGACAACTTTTTTACGGCCTTGCAACATTTTGTTCAAATGATTAAGGTGCTCTGTAATATCCACCATAAATGCAAGGTCCTGCAGCCATTCCAGAGATTGTAATTCCATCACTGGCTTTCCTTTTGTCTCCATAAACTGTCCAATTTCCTCTCGTAGCTCAAAGAAACGCTTCAGCACAGCGCCTCGGCTTAACCATCTTACTTCAGTGTGGTATGGCAGGCCATGGGTAATTTTATTGTCACTGAGAAGGCAGTCAAACTGACGATGATTCAGACCTCTGGCACGGATAAAATTAACAGTTCGGACAACCACCTCCATAACGTGATCCATTTTTAATGACTTGCAACACAATGCCTCCTGGTGCAAAATACAGTGAAATGTCCAAAAAACGTCTCCTCCATTTGCGGCTTGTACTTTCTCTCTGAATTTTGTCACGACGCCTGCTTTTTTTCCGATCATTGATGGCGCGCCATCTGTAGCCACGCTGACAGCACGCGACCAGTCTACTCCGACTCTGTCCAGCGCACAAACCAGAGAGCTGAAAATCCGCTGCTGTTGTGGTGTCCATCATAGGCACCAACTCAAGAAACTCCTCTGTAACGGCCAATGTCTCATCAACTCCACGAATAAATACAGCCAGTTGAGCAACGTCTGTAATGTCAGTGCTCTCGTCAATTGCAACAGAAAATGCAATAAATGACTTGACTTTGTGTTTCAGCTGGCTGTCCAAATCTGTGGATAGTTCTGAAATCCTCTCTGCAATAGTATTCCTCGTCAGGCTGATGTTGGCAAAAGCTTGTCGCTTCTCGGGACATTCGAGTTCAGCAGCCTTTAGCATGCACGTTTTGATGAACTCCCCTTCGTGATACGGCTTTGATGCTAATGCTATTTTGTTAGCAATTATGTAGCTGGCTTTTACCGCTGCTTCACTGACCTCTCGGCTCCGAGTGAAAACGGACTGCTGTTTCTTCAGACCCACCAGCAACTCATTTATCTTTCCTCGTCTCAGTTGTCCTTGAAGGCTGTTGTATTTTTCACCATGCTGAGTCTCATAATGGCGCCAAATATTATATTCCTTAAACACCGACAGGTGTTGCATACACACCAAGCACACAGGTTTCCCATTCACCTCTGTGAATAAATAGGAATCTGTCCATTTTTCTTGGAAAACTCTACACTCAATATCCACTTTTCTCTTTTTTGATAAAGACATTTTGGCTAATGAGGGTGTAAAGGCGAGTACAAAAGTAAGTAGATGTATCGTAGTAGTCACTGAACATTAGCTGTGTCTGTATCAACATTGTCTTGTCGTTTTCTTCTTCTTTCAGCTTCTCTGTCTAAAAAAGTGCGCCCCCTAGCGGAAAAGGTTGGAATAGCAGTTTATTAAAAAAATTCTAGTTCATGTCTCATTGCAATTTTTCACTTTCAGATTAATTCTGCGGGCCAGATTAAACCCCTTGGCGGGCCGGTTCAGGCCCGCGGGCCGGTTCAGGCCCGCAGGCCGTACGTTTGACACCCCTGAGCTAGAGTGAACGAGTAAAACACAAGAAATGGTTCAATTTAGCAAGCTAATCACAACTTTTTATTCTTTGCCAATAACATAGTCTATCTCTAGTAGGCCCATTCTAAAACAATATCAATCACCATAGAATGCTGTTGTCACTGAAAACTAAATGCCATAGGGTCCCTGTTAATGCTATTGTACCGGTCATCCTTCAATTCATTGAGCAGCAGAGATGGAAATTGGAAGATATTTCAGCAGAGAGAAAGAGAAGTAAGAGATTGGCAGGGTAGTTGATTCTATAGGTAAGTGGTCTATAGGTCTGAGGATTGTTTTTTTCTTCGTACAACAAGCATTTGTTGGCAGGTCTAGCCACTATGCATAGCCTAAACTGAATTATTTAATTATATGTATTATATATGCTAGCTATATTCTAACCAATTTAGCTTTCTGCATTCACTGGCTGTGATAAATTAAATGATTATGTAGATGTTACTGTTGGAGAAATCCTTCTATAAACTGACAACTGACTCCATGATGAATTAACACAGCGTTTATTCTTGTGGTCAACAGATGAAATGCGTTTCCGGGCAGTTTTACGTGCACGGACCAGATGGAAACTTGTCTAGTACAGAGGTTCCCAAAAAGGCACTTTAACAATAGCGTGCTCAGGGTTATATTGGTTCCCCTTGTGGGGCCTGATTGGTCAGCTATACTGTTGCTGGGGTACACTCCCTGCTCTGCCTCTTCTCTCTTCCTTCTTGCCTGTCTATTATTTTCAGTTATCATTTACTTCACAAGACAGCTATGTTCACTCCCTTCTTAGTTTGTACGTCCTGTTCTCTGAGTTATCAGACCGTCCTCGAACTTCAGTGTCCTTGGCCTCACCATCTCCTCTTCTCGTGCTCACTGTAGCTTATCTGACTAAGATAGCCCTCCTGTTCTCTCCCTCCTAGCTGTACCCCAGCTGCAAAGCATAATGTATAATATGTCACACATACACACACTCTTATTTAGTCTTTGGTTAATTCAGTATATACTTTAAGCCAGCTTTTACGTGGCCGTTCCTGAGTGCCCTGTTCATCACCACCTCAGTCATTGTATTATTTTCCCACAAATTCCCCCTTTTCGCACCTACTAGGTGCGAACACTTTTTACACTAACTGCAGTGCCTCAACGTCCTCCCCGTCCTCAGGCATGGTGAGTAATGGCAGCATCCCAGCGGAATAGGGAGGCGGCGCTTTTTCTTTGGACAAGGCAGTGGTGATGAGCCGGGATATCATGGTCCGCAGGCAGGGCACACAGCAACACCCACAGGTAACTAGAATAGCGAGAAAAACAGCAATAGATGTCAAACAAGCAGTGATAAGATTCTTCCATTTGCCAAAAAAGGTTGTCATCCACCCCTCCAATGGATTTGATACACCTGAGGCGTCATGCATCTCCTGGGAAAGGGCTCGAAGTTGGTTCAAAGCCCTGGTGACCTTCCCATCCGGGGCAGTGTTGTTAGGGATGACCGTACAGCACATCTCTCCGAACATGGAACAGACTCCTCCTTTTTCAGCCAACAGCATGTCCAGCGCCATCCTATTCTGGAGCGCCATGAGGGACGTTGGGGCCATCTGCTCGGCCAGGCCTTCGATGGCATCCCTAGTTGCATTGCTCAAGCGTAAAACATTATAATGCACAAAATTTATCCTATCTACATTTTTGCTGGGAGTGACGGGGAAGATGGCTGAAAGCAGTGGTATACTCTCAAATCCTGCGGCTATTTGATCTGCCAATTTGTATTCATTCGGGACACCCCTAGGAACTCCTATGCTGTCTATATAGGTTGGGGTTCCCGCCCATGGATCAAAAGCCGGGCCTTGCATACTACGGGCCCTGCGCCTTCTCTTTACGGTCAGTTGCACAGCCTTATGGTGGGTATAGTGGACTCTACTCCCCACCAAAGATATGGGCATAGCTAATCTAACCATAGCACAAACTCCTGACGTTTGATTTGGGAACTTTATCTGGGAGTACAACCTAAGACCACCACAATAGTAGAATAGTCCTATTCTAGCCACTGGGCCTAGGGCTGTTTTGTTTTGTACAGTTGTATTACACCAGTCTGGGGGTATATCACCTAGTTTGATTGTGGGCTTGCTTGATCCGGTGAGATTGAAACAGTGATATCTTGCACCCTCCCCCTTTATGGCGGTAAAATACCCTGGTTTTTCAAAGCCTGGGGGAAAGAGGGATGCTAGGGTAGTACAATTGCGGGAAGCTGTCTTAGAGTGTGTGAAGTTCAACATGCATGCATATCCTGCTGGGTCCTCATTAGGAAACAACGGGGCCGGTTAGTGAACATGACTGGTCTAGCTGTGGCACAGGCCACGCACCCTTCCATGTGTTGTTCTTTGGCATTCTGTATTAGCCACCTGATCCATAAATTGTCCTGGCCTGCACCTGCTGATAACTCTAACACATCTTCCACCCTCATTTTAGAGAAGTCCTGCACTATTACGTCTTCCTCCTTCAGGGGGGGTTTTACTGTAGTCTCTGCTATGTCAGTGTCATTCTGTGTGTGCGTGAGGGGATCCAAAATATTTATCTGCAGGGGGGTTATCTGGTCACTTCCTGCTATCCATACACCTATGGCTAACATCCACACATCCTGACCGTTCCTGCTCCCAATTGCTCTATTTACTGACAGGGTTATGGGATTTTTCGTGGGGTCTGAACTATAGTCCCGCTGTATAGATAATATCTCCCATTCATCTTGTTGTACCCACCAATCTCTTTTGTCTGTCAACCTCGCCCATGGTTTCCACCCTCCTGTTGTCCAACCCGCGTCATACCAGCTGTTACAGAGACTACCTTTCACCTGTCCGGAAGCGCTCCTTTCACAGTCCTCTACCTTTTGATAGTCGTCACAGATGTACACATCTGTGTTTTTGTAGAAACTATTATACCCCCCGCAGTCTATAGCCTGACACAAATCAAAGGTAAATGACGTGGTTGAGTCTCTCACGTAGGGGAGAGTCAATCTGGCACCGCACCTTGGGGATGGGCCCTTAGTGTGTTGCTTCACTACTGCCCAAACTGCTCTTCTTTTCTCTCGTCTAGTTTCATTTCCTTTGTTACTGAGAGGTGGTTGGACACTACCGGGTGATTGTTCTTTGTGGTCTCGGTCCCCATACGCATGTTCCAACCCCAGAATTAATGCTGCAACTCCCACTACTACTACTACTGCTAGGACAACTGTTGTCTTTTTCCCAAACCCCATTGCCTTCCAAGTTATGGGTGTACTACGCGGGGGCTGTTCCCCGCCAAAACATCTCTTCCATCTATACATTTTGGATTGCTTTTCTAATTTCTGCCAATGGGCGGCTAGGAGGTGCGGCTGGGGCACAATGTGTCAGGTGGTGCCAAGGTGCTCCTTTTTTACCTTTAACCTGGACCGAGTGTTAAGTAACCTCCCTCACTTTCGTACGGCCCGGACCACCTGGGGTCAGTCCACTTCCTCTTGTGAACTTTGACCCTGACCCAGTCGCCTACCTTGACAGGTAGTGTTGCTTCCTCCTGCGGTTTCCTGTTCGCCAACTGGACCTGCGTAGAAAGGGCTGAAACCAGAGATGTTAGCTTTTTCATATAGTCTGTCATTTCTATTTGCTGAACATCTAACATTGGCATGTGGCCTCCATCTAGTGGAGGTCCTGGCATTTTTCTCCCTGTCATTATTTCGTGTGGGGTCAAATGTGTTTCTCGTCCTTCTGAGGACCTCATAGCCATGAGGGCCAATGGGAGCGCTTCTACCCATGTTAACTTGCTTCCTGCACATGCCTTGGCTATCTTAGCCTTCAATGTCTGGTCTGCTCTTTCCACCATTCCCTGTGACTGTGGATGATAAACTGATCCGAAGGCATGAGTGATTCCCAGGGCCTGTTCTACTTCTCTTAGTAGTTTGTTGTTAAAATGTGTGCCATTATCTGACCTTATTTGCCTGGGGACCCCATACCTCGGGATGAGTTCAGTTTTGAGCCATTTCACCACTGTTTTTGCGTCCTCTTTTCTGGTGGGAATGGCTTCTACCCACCTAGAGAACCTGTCTACCATCACCAGAAGATACCTTTTTCCCCCTACCACATTTTCTGCGCCCATATCAGTATAATCTATACTGATATCTTGAAAACAAGCTGTGGGGACTGGGTACGCTCCTTTTAGTGTGGTGTATGGTTTCTGAACATTATGCTCTCCACACACCCTGCATTCCTGACAAAAATGTGTCACCATGTCCCTCAAATTGGGGTGCCACCACAGCTCAGACAGATTCAGGAGAGTCTGTTTTCTTCCTTCATGTGTTGGTCTGTGTGCCTCAGGTAGCAACATTCTGCACATCTCGGCTGATGCTGCTATCTTTCCTTGATGAGACCTCCATATCCCATCTTTGTCTTTTGTGGCGCCGCTCCGCTGCCACTGATTCCATTCATAGGCTCCTGCCTTTTTCTGCATTTCTAGAATGTCTTTAGGCTCCAGTGCCATTGGTTGTGATTCTATCTCTTTCGATAGTACCATCTGTTTTGGGGAGTATCCTCCCGCTCTTTTGGCTGCAGAATCTGCTGCCTCGTTTCCTGCACTTACTCTTCCTTGCCCTGCGTCATGTCCTTTGCATTTCATTATGGACACCTTTAGTGGAGCGGCAATAGCCTCCACTAGCTCCATTATCTCCTTCTGATGTTTTATGGGCATTCCTGCAGAGGTGACGTATCCTCGCCTTTTCCACATGATCGCGTCCAAGTGTGCTGTTCCATGAGCATAAGCAGAGTCTGTAAAAATGTTCACTGTTCTTCCTTTGGCTAGCAGAAGGGCTGCGATCAGAGCTTTTATTTCTGCTTTCTGTGCTGACGCTGGTTGGTTTATTATTCCTGCTTCCAATGTCTGATGTGTTCCATCTGGGTGTTGTTGGACTACTGCATATGATGCTTTGTTAGTCCCATCCTTTGTTTTGTAGCAACATCCGTCTGTGTAGAGCCACATGTCAGCCGACATGTCTGGTACGTTTTCCAGATCTGACCTTATTCTGCTTTCTTGGGCTGCTTCTTCCTCGCAAACATGTGGCACTCCCTGTCTACTCATACTGTTGGCCATGTTTATTCCTTCTGATGAGTAGGTGATGTGCGGTTGGGTACAGGCAGTCTGCAGTTTTGTTCTCCTTGTGGCACTGTATGCAAATTCCTTGCTGGCCAAAAAAGCTGTGACACCATGTGTGGTGTGGATTGTTATTGGATGGCACATTACAATATGTGCTGTTTTGTCAATGGATTTTGCCAGCGCCGCTACATAGCGGGCACAGGTTGTCTGTCCTTTTTCCACTGTATCCAGCCTTGATGAGTGGTACATCAGTACATGTCTGTCTCCCCCTTTTTTCTGAAATAAAATGGCATTGAGAAAGCCATTGTTTTCAGAAACATCCATATGAAATGGGAGTGAGTAGTCTGGGGAGGTGAGTGTCTCTGCCCTTGCTAGGGCACTTTTGAGGTCAGAGAAGGCGGCCTCGGCCTCTGTTGTCCATAGGAGGGGGGCGGTGAGACAGCGATGACCAGCAGCAGCCACCAGTTCCCTGAGCGATGTAGTTCTGTTGGTATAGTCAGGGATATGTGAGCGGCTGTATCCTGTGAGGCCCAGAAAAGACAGCATGTCTGCAACTGTGAGGGGAAGCGGGTGATGCAGAATAGCCTGTCTATGGCTGGGAGACACCCCAAGGCCTGCTGATGAAATTTGTCTGCCCAGAAAGAGGACTTGTCTCCTAGCAACTTGTACTTTGTCCCTTTTGACCTTGTAGCCTTTTGAGGCTAGGAATGTCAGCAGTGCCATTGTCTGTTCCACACAGGTGAGGGGATCTGTAGCAGCCAGCAGAAGGTCGTCCACATACTGTATGAGGACCACAGTTGTGGGGAGTTGCAGCTGCAGAAGATGAGATTTGAGGATCCTGTTGAACAGTCCAGGTGAGTCTCTGTATCCCTGTGGCAATCTGGAATACGTGTATTGTTGACCATTGAAAGTGAATGCAAAGTACTCCTGTGAGTCTTGGTGTAGGGGCACAGAGAAGAAAGCATTGGCCAGGTCAACCACTGTGAAGTGGGTGAAGGAGGGGTTAAGTGATGTCAAAGAGACATGTGGGTCTGGGACAGGATGCACAGCTGGGACAGTAATGTCATTAATGGGTCTGAAGTCCTGCACCATGCGCCATCCTTTTCCTCCAGCTTTGGGGACAGGTAAAATGGGAGTGTTCCAGGGAGAACGAGTGGGATATATGACACCAGCTTCTAAGAGTCCCTGAATGGTTGGAGCTATGCCTTGGACCTGGTCAGGGGTGAGTCTATACTGTGGTCTGTGAATGACTGTGTGGTGCTGCGGTCTGATTGTAACAGTCACAGGATGTGTTTCTAAGAGTCCAGTGTCATATGGGCCGGTGGTGAACAGATGCTGGGGAAGAGTTAGTAGGGCGGTAGCTGCGCTGGGATGGTCAGTGCAGGGGAGTCCATGTTCTCTGGGGAGTGGGAGAACTTCAGGCAATGTTTTCTCTGTTGTGTGAGGCCCTTTAAAGCACCACATGTCTTCAGCGTCAGTGTCAGCTTTTAGAAGGCCAGGTGTGGAGGTGGGGAGCCATTTAAATGTTAGTGCACGTTTTATCATAGGGCCCAGGGATCTGGCCTGCTGGCCAAATCCTACTGCGAGTGTGACATGCGGGGAAGAAGAGTCCCAGAGTGTGTACCAGTCTTCAGAGGAGTGCGTTAAGACCACAGAAGCAGCCACCCCTTCTTTACCACAATATATGCCTCTGCATAAGAGAAGTGGGTGCTGTCCTTGCATGTTTGTCTCCCAGTCATCTTGATATGGGGTGTCCAGGTCGTCAGCTACATGTAGAGTACAGTGTACTTGTGGGAGTGGGGACATGTAGGGGTGCAGTCTGTATATGGCTGGTTTCAGGATGTTGAATGCATGTTGAATGGAGGGTGTGTCAGGGCCTGTGGGAAGCAGGCGTAACCAATATACATATTGGTGTAATTCTGACACTGGGGTTGGTGTGAGGGAGAGAATGGTGACTGGGGAATCAGGAGTGGATACTGGAGGAACAGGAGTGACATGAATGCCATCCACATTCATCCATATGCACAGATTCAATTTACACATAAGATCTCTTCCTAATAAATTTACTGGGCATGCAGGGGAAAGCAAAAAAGAATGTGTGTGTGTTTGTGAGTTAAATTCGGTTAACAATGGCTGTGTGAAGTGCTGTAAGATAGGGGTCCCACTGACTCCCATAACTGACTGAGTTTGAGCTGAAGGAGGGAAGTAGGTGGAATTTAGACAGGAGAACGTTGCTCCTGTGTCTGCCAGCATTACATGTGGTTTACCTTGAATAGTGAGGGTAATGAGGGGTTCTGTGGTCAGACCAAAATGAAAATCAGTGGGAGGACACCTTCATTGTGGACCCTGTTGGTCATACCATTGCTGTTGTAGGGCCTGATTAGCGGGGGACAGTGGCCATGGCTCACCGGGGTATGGTTGGGGTGAGGGATTTCTCCCTGGCCCTCTAGGGGGCTGTGCTGGGGGCTCTTGGCATTCTCTTGCATAGTGGCCTTGCTGACCACAGTTGTAGCAAAGGAAGTAGGGCTGAGAGGTCCTTCCTCCAGGCCTGGACCTAGTCATTCCTCCTCCTCTCTGAAAACCTCGCCCTCTTCCTCTTGTGGGCCAATTTTGATGGCTCGTGTTCGCTGGCCATGGTGGTGTGGGGGTGGTGGCCAGGAAGCTTGTGCTCTCTGTAAGAGTTGAGTGACTGCTTCCAACACTGGGGCTTCTGACTGTTGGGGGTTCTGTGAGACTGTCATTTGTTTAGCTTTGCTGGGCTTGGGCTTGTTTAATTCTTCCAGTTGTTTCTTCAACAATTGAGTTTGTAGTCTTTTTAATTCATCTTCTTGTTGCTCTGCTCCTTTTTGGTGTTTTGACAGGAAATGACGCACATTCTCGCCCCATGTTGCATCGGTCATTGTTTGCAGGCCTACTACTCCTCCTAACTGTGTCTGAACTGCTGTGGGTAATCCCCCTAGTACCCCATGGCGGAACAGCGCCACTGTGGCGGCGGACTGGTCCCACGGTTCCCTCATAGCACGCTGCCAAATCTTTTTTGCTCTATCTGCATAGGCATCAAAATTTTCATCACTTAGTCTTTTTAAATCATGCCATGCTGCATGATCCCCAACTGTGGGATACATGCGGTGCAGCTCAGCCCAAATGCCAGGGGTTACTGCTGATGCAGGCACTGATGCGGGAACAGTGGGTCCAGCTCCCCCTCTGGTGAGGGCAGCACTAGCTTCATCTGCTCCCATTACTCTACCCAATACTGCTCTGAGATCTCCCAAACACAGCTGCACTCCTGCTGTAAGACTATTGAAAGCTGTGAGGAAATGCTCAGCCCCTCCTGTCAGGGAGGGGAGTTTTGCACACAGAGCATCTAAGTCACCAAAACTGTAAGGGGTGTACATCAACAGTCCTCCTCCTCCTCCTACTGGGCGGAGTGGGCATTGTAGCCCCGCCTCTGGTGTGTGGCGCGTCTGCTCTTCCTCACTGAGCTCATTCACTGTTCGACGCAGCTGCTCTTGCTGCTCTTTTATCTCTCTGAACTCTTTGTTAAGTCTTTCCCTTATTCTAGTTGATCTTCGCAGCATAACTTCGTCAGGGTCCTCGTTGGTAAATTTACCTTTAAATGTGCCTGCTACAAAAACGTCTTGAGGACTTTGTGATCTAGATCTGGGCCTGCGTTTATGTCGTTTTTTAGTCCTTTCCCTAGAGCTAGAGCTTCTGTCTGTTTGCTCACTTTCCCTGCTGCTGTCTGACTGTTCGCTATCTTCCTTACTTCCTGAGTCTTGTGGGGTACTATGGTGAGGTGGACTGGGTCCTTTTACTGACATGTGAAAATGCTCTGGATTTTGTTGGCAAAAAGACGCTGAATATGGGGTACTAGCTTTGCTTGGGCCGGCTGGGACTGTGGCCGCTGGTTGTGGTGGAGCCGCCGCTGCTCCCCCTGACGCTGACTGTACCATTAAATTTAGATAACATTCTAAATCCTGTACGCGGCCCTCTAATGCCGGTATCAATGGGTCCTGTGGTACGTCTATTTGTAATGCATTTGGCTGTAAATGGGCAGTTACCACTGGGGCTTGGACTGTGGGTTTTGATGCCGTTGGACCTGTATACGGCGGCGGTGGAGCGGAAATTCTTAGGTTTCTTATGTCTGGATAAAAAGGGTTTGTTGGCGGGGGCGCCTCAGCGGGCAGCGGGGTTTTCTCTGCGCTAGCGGTTTTATTCTGTTCAGCTTCTGTCTCAGTTTTTGGTGAACTTTTGTCATCTTGTTTTGTCAATCCCAATTGTTTCTGTATTGCATTTGTCATTTTCAACCCCACCCCATATTTCTCTTTCTGCGCTTCATACTCCTGCTTTGGTTTAGTCAATTTAAACCATTTTCTTTTCTTTTCCTCCTCTGCCTGCCTTTCCGCATACTCCAACTTACTTTTTTCATACTTCACTATTTCATTCACTTTCTCCGGGGACGGCGCCCCTTCTCCCTCAATCCATCCTCCTCTCTCCCATTCTTTCACAATCTCTTTTGCTACTTTCTCCTCTCCTTTATTGCCATACTTTTTCACTGCCCCTACTAACACTTTACCATAAGGGGTCGTCATTTTACAACAAATAAGCAGTGAGAAAAAATCCAACAAGCCAAACCACAACAAAAATCACACATGCAACAACAAACAACTTTTTCATTAAGACTCCATCTAGAGCCTTTTTATGTACATCTCTATAATCTTTACAACTTAAAAAGTGACCTCTCACTCCTTTGCACAAATACACTCGCGGTGGACTCGTAATATTACAATGACAATCTGTTAACTGCAATTCTTTTTCAGGTTGTTCACACAGAACCAAGGGTGGCAATTCACAATCACTCATCTGAACTATCTGTCCTTAGCAGTCTCCTACCTCGTCAACCATCTGGACGTATTTTCCTCTGACTATTTGTCCCTTTTCCTCTCCTACCGCCACCCGTATTATTCAACAATTCTCTCACAACTCTCTAGTTGTTTTTCTCTGTTTAATCACATCACATGCCCCAACATTTCATCTGTTTATATCCCTTTAATTACAGCACATTCAATCAATACTTTTCGCTTAAAACAACACTTACGACAGTTGAAATGTGATCACATCAATTTAGTTTTCAGCCAATAACAGAATTTTGATTTTAAACAGGCTTCTGCTTACCTTTTTTGTTGAGAGCTCTCAGTGATCACACCAACGAATCGCAGTATCGCCGCTCAGTCCCCTTCACGGGCTGCGGGATGTCAGTCCGGTGGCTGAGCTGAACCGGACCGTGGACACAATGCCAAGGTCCAGTTGGATTCTCCTGTCCAATTACGTTATCACGTCGGGGTCACCAAATTTGTTGGAGAAATCCTTCTATAAACTGACAACTGACTCCATGATGAATTAACACAGCGTTTATTCTTGTGGTCAACAGATGAAATGCGTTTCCGGGCAGTTTTACGTGCACGGACCTGATGGAAACTTGTCTAGTACAGAGGTTCCCCAAAAAGGCACTTTAACAATAGCGTGCTCAGGGTTATATTGGTTCCCCTTGTGGGGCCTGATTGGTCAGCTATACTGTTGCTGGGGCACACTCCCTGCTCTGCCTCTTCCCTCTTCCTTCTTGCCTGTCTATTATTTTCAGTTATCATTTACTTCACAAGACAGCTATGTTCACTCCCTTCTTAGTTTGTACGTCCTGTTCTCTGAGTTATCAGACCGTCCTCGAACTTCAGTGTCCTTGGCCTCACCATCTCCTCTTCTCGTGCTCACTGTAGCTTATCTGACTAAGATAGCCCTCCTGTTCTCTCCCTCCTAGCTGTACCCCAGCTGCAAAGCATAATGTATAATATGTCACACATACACACACTCTTATTTAGTCTTTGGTTAATTCAGTATATACTTTAAGCCAGCTTTTACGTGGCCGTTCCTGAGTGCCCTGTTCATCACCACCTCAGTCATTGTATTATTTTCCCACACCAGTTAATGCATTATTCCCAACTGAGAAATTTATAGCAGGTTGTTGTAACAATGACAACAACTGTCTTGTAATCGTAAAGTACTCATATTATGCTTTTTGGCTTTTTCTCTTTCCTTTATTGTTTTATATCTTTTTGTGCCTCTAATAGGTTTACAAAGGGTAAAAGCCCAAAGTCCAGCATCTTGATTGTAGCCCAGCCTTGACAAACATCCGTCACTTTGTAACACAGGTTATAACTAGGGATGAGCGAGTACAGCATTATCTGTATCTGTATCTGTTTACCACATGAATTATCTGTATCCGGATCCGTACACGGAGTGGGCGGGGCCTAACCGGAAGTGGTCAGATTTAACCCGGAAGTGTGTCAGGTTCTCTTGAAATGTGCGAGGCTTTAACTGGTATGTTATTTAAGCATGCAATTGATATGAGTTCATCAGAAACTGTTATATTTATTGCTGATTAGAAAACTATTTACATGACAGAATCAGCATTCAGATCAATGGTGTTGTCATGGTAACAAACTATATAGGCCTACAGTATATAACAAGTTTTGCAACAATAAATACAGCAATGTGGTTGCAATTATTAAGTAAAATGTAATGAACAAGAGTTTTCATACTCAATAATATAACTTTATTTTTTTAACTTTTAATTTTTCTATTATCAGTGTGATCAATTTTTTTTTTATTGGTTCTTTTTTATTTTCCCACCAGGTATGTGTGAGTGTCTGTGCCTGTGAGTGAGTAAGATATATACACTACCGGTCAAAAGTTTGGGGTCACTTAGAAATTTCCATTGCCCTCCATTCTAGACAGAATCCCAGCTGAGATCAGTTGCATTGTTTTTTTTAACCAGGGCAGTAATCAGATTACATTATATGCTGACATCATTGCAAATAGGTTTGCCAGTGTTTTTCTAGTTAGTTTTTTAAAATGATATCAGATTAGTAAACATAATGTGCCTTTGGATGATTGAATAAATGGTTGGTTATAATGGGTTATGTAGATATTGCATTAAAGATCAGCTGGTATTCTGTCTATAATGGAGTGGTATGGTAATTTCTAAGTGACCCCAAACGGTAGTGTATAGAGAGAGAGAAACAAAGAGAGAGAGGGGGGCGGGGGGTTGGAATGTGTTTGTGTATCTTCATTTGTAATATTATTCATTTGTACCGCAACTGCCTTTTATTTTTTTTATAAAACACAGCAAGAAAGTTTCAGACATTCAAAAAAACTGGTTAGAACCAGCAGGCAGTTTAAAAAAAAAAGAAGAAAAAACTCAGACGGCAGAGATGCAACACGAGTAGCATTCTACCGAGCACTATGTCTGAACAAACTCCACGGTTACCAGAAGTCTCCTGGTTACTAGGTACTAGTTCAAACTGAAGTATAAAACAAATCTGAAGCTTGAAGAAACCCTAAATGTTAACAGGAAAAAGCCCCGCGGACCAGAAGGGGTGAGCTGTTCACTTCTCCGTGTCCCGTGTGCGAGTGAGAGGCACACAGCAACAGAAAGAGTCTGTCTGTGTAGGGAGGGGCGCTGGGACTAGCCAATCACAGAATAGTGTAGGGGAGGGGCGCTGGGACTAGCCTATCATAGAATAGTGTAAGGGAGAGGCATTGTGACTGGCACTGTGACTAGCCTATCACAGAACGGAGACACAGTCAATGGAGAATTTCATTGAATCCTAGTACAGATATTGACTCGCATTACTCGGATAATACTTGTACTCGGCAAAAGTGCTTTATCCGTACCGGATACTCGTTTCAGCCGAGTACTCGGCTCATCCCTAGTTATAACGCTTGCCCTCATACTCTGACTGGCCAGTAGTCCTCACCTAGCTACTGCACATGCGCAGGTCCCTACAAAGATGGAACAGACTTGAGATGCCTCAGTCTGTGGCTAAAACAGAGAGCTCAACACACAGGGGGAAAAGAGGGGCTGCAGCAATGTGCAGTACAATCAGAATATGGTGATTTTGTGTAAACCTATTCTGGTACAACTTCTAAATAAAATTATGAACCTGAAAATGAGCACTTTAATTCAAACTTTAATTTAATTCAATTTAATTTTTTTATTGTATCAATTCATTACAAGAGTTATCTCAAAACACTTTACAGTTAGAGTAGGTCTAGACCACACTAGACTACATAATTTACAAGGACCCAACAGTTCTAGTCCCTTCCAGAGCAAGTAACAGTGTGACAGTGGCGAGGAAAAACTCCCTTTTAGGAAGAAACCTGGGACAGACCCAGGCTCTTGGTAGGCGTTGTCTGACGGGCCAGTTGGGGTTGAAATGAAGAGTGGCAATAACAGTTACAATAAAAGATAATGGAACAGTGACTAAAAAAAAATAGCAGTTTGTAGTAGTTTGTGGCACAGCAGGGCACTGCACGGCATTAAGGCACAGCAGAGTGTAGCAGGATGTGACAGGGCATTGCAGGACGTGTATCAGGACCACGGCGACAGCTGCAAACATGATTTTGGAGCCTCACTGATCCAAGGAAATATATTATTATTATTATTATATTATTGATTATATGGTAGATGAATCTGACGACTATGACGAGAAGCAGGTGGGCCGGGTCAGGCGGGCGCTGCGACTCTTCATTGCCTAACTATAAGCTTTATCAAAAAGGAGAGTTTTAAGTTTAGTCTTAAATGTGGTGACAGTGTCTGCCTCCTGAACCCAGACCAGAAGCTGATTCCACAGTAGAGGAGCTTTAAAGTTCCATTCCATTCAAAAATGTTTTTTTTGCATATGTTTAGGTCCGCATATCTGCGCAAAGTTTGTCACTTGAGAGGTGTTTTCACATTACGCCTAAACATTTTCCTCATATTTGAACTTTCATTAAGCATTATGTCTACTTGTATCTTTGGTGTGTGTTGATGCAGAGCAAGTTTGGGTCCAGAAAAGTGTCTCTTTGCGTGCAGATTGTATGTAATCCATGCTATCCTTATCCCCTCCCCTCAAACCCCTCCTTTTCAAGCCAAAACAGTGACAGAAAGTTTAAACTGAAAATAAAGATTGAAAAAAACTGTCTGCTTAAAAACATCTGACACTGGGCACCTGGGTAGTTCACCTGGTAGAGTGCGCACCCATATTTAGAGGTTTACTCCTGCCAAAACTTGTACTGTCACTCTACTACCTCCATACCTGTAAAAACAGACACTCAATGTCCTGCTGAGCGGTTGGATCTGAAAACACTGCACTTTCGCCAACGGGTATCGACAAACAACATCAATTAATTTGGAGGACTTTTTAAAGTAAAGAGATAAGTTTGCAAATGGTACGAAAGAAAAAATGGGTGGATGACTTAACATCAAAACACACCCAAAGGCACTGCAGCACAACTTCCTTGTGGCATCATCCCTTGATGTCCCTGACCTCTGGACAGAGGTGGGTAGAATAGCCAAAAATTGTACTCAAGTAAAAGTACTGTTACTTTAGAATAATATGACTCAAGTAAAAGTAAAACTAGTCATCCAAATAATTACTTAAGTAAGAGTACAAAAGTGCTTGATGAAAAAACTACTCAAGTAGTGAGTTAAGTAACGTCTGATTTATTTCCTAAACACAAGCATCAATCAGACTGACAAAAATACAAAATAATCATCTTTAGGCAAATTATAGTTCATCCAATCATAGAATGAATTAAAATTAATTTATTAATTACAAAATAGCTTAAGTGAAGAGACTTGTCACATCAAATTTGGATGGATACTGCATGTGCAAAACATACTGTATGTAACCTAAAAGACAAACATTCACCTATCCACAGCAGAAACTAAAACTACCGCTACGTTTCCGATAAGCGGATGAAGATGGATGGATGTATCTGTATCTGTTTACCACATGAATTATCTGTATCCGGATCCGTACTCGGACTGGGTGGGGCCTAAACCGGAAGTGGTCATATTTAACCCGGAAGTGGGTCGGGTTCTCTTGAAATGTGCGGGGCTTTAACCGGTATGTTATTTAAGCATGCAATTGATATGAGTTGATCAAAAATTGTTATTTGTATTGCTGATTTGAAAACTATTTACATGACAGCATCTAGCTTCAGATCAATGGTGTTGTCATGGTAACAAACAAACTATATACAGAACGTTTTGCAACAATGAATACAACACATGCAGTTGCAATTATGAAGTAAAATGTAATGAACAAGAGTTTTCATACTCAATATAACTTTCTTTTTTTAACTTTTTATTTTTTTATGATCAGTGTGATTTTTTATTTTTTTGGTCCTTTTTTATTTTTTTATTTCCACACCAGGTATGTGTGTGTGTGTGTGTGTGTGTGTGTGTGTGTGTGTGTGAGTAAGAAAGAGACACAGAGAGAGAGGGGGCGGGGGGCAGCTGATAGTAAAAAAAAAAAATCTCCGATGGCAGAGACGCAACGGGAGTTGCATTTAAACCAAGCAGCACGTCTGAAACCCCACGAGCCCAGAAATCTACTGGTTACTATGTAAGGACTACAAACCCCACGAGCCCAGAAATCTACTCGTTACTATGTAAGTACTACAAACCAAAGTTAAAAACAAACCTAAAGCTGAAGAAACCCTAAACGTTAACGGAACAGATCCGCAGACCCGACTGCCTGCCTGATGGAGCGGGAGCGGGAGAGAGAGAGAGAGAGAGAGAGAGAGAGAGGGAGCGCATTTCTCCTTGTTCTGTGTGTGTGTGATTGATCCAAGCGTGTTTATAGGCGGGGGGGGCGCTGTGACTATCACAGAACGTTGCACGGCCAGTTGAGGAGTTGTATTCAATCCGAGCACGGATATTGACTCATATTACTCGGATAATACTTGTACTTGGCAAAAGTGCTTTATCCGTACCGGATACTCGTTTCAGCCGGATACTCGGATCACCCCTAGTAAAAACAATGACGCGTAGAATACCAAAGAGGTAAAAAGAAAAGTAACAAGCTCATTGTAGCCTGATGTAGCGGAGTAAGAGTACAGCTTCTTCTTCACCAATCTACTCAAGTAAAAGTAAAAGTATAGTGATTTAAAACTACTCCTAGATGTACAATTTTTTCAAAAACTTACTCAAGTAAATGTAATGGAGTAAATGTAACTTGTTACTACCCACCTCTGCCTCTGGAGACAGTGCTACTTCCACGGTTGTAGTACTTGTTATCAAAAAACATTTTTCTTGAGGTTGAACAAGGTCTTCGGTATCAGACACCTGCTAAAGTCCATCTTTGCTTACTAGAAAAAGATTATGCTGTCTATTCTTGTGATGTTTGCTATGTTAAGACATTGGCATGCATAATAATTGAGCTTGTGTTTTGTATCCCAGTGTGCATGCCATGGCTATGAATGAAGACATACTGTATGCTCAGAACAGATACAGTGGTGTGAAAAAGTGTTTGCCCCCTTCCTCATTTCCTGTTCCTTGGCATGTTTGTCACACTTACGTGTGTCGAACATCAAACCAATTTAAACAATAGTCAAGGACAACACAAGTAAACACAAAATGCAATTTGTAAATGAAGGTGTTTAAGATTCAAGATTCAAGATATTTATTTGTCATATGCACAGATTTTACACCATGCAATGAAATTCTTAAGTTTGCAACGTTTCCCACAATATAAAAAAAGTACACAATATACACACTATACACACAATATATTTAAAAGATTCAAGTATAAAATTGCATGCAGCAGCAAGACGTTTATTATTAAAGGTGAAAAAAAAATCCAAACCATCATGGCCCTGTGTGAAAAAGTGATTGCCCCCTAAACTTAATAACTGGTTGGGCCACCCTTAGCAGCAAAAACTGCAACCAAGCGTTTGCGATAACGTGGAATGAGGCTTTTACAGCGTCCTGGAGGAATTTTGGCCCACTCATCTTTGCAGAATTGTCCTAATTCAGTTACATTAGAGGGTTTTCGAGCATGAACGGCCTTTTTAAGGACATACCACAACATCTCAATAGGATTCAGGTCAGGACTTTGGCTAGGCCACTCCAAAGTCTTCATTTTGTTTTTCTTCAGCCATTCGGTGGTGGACTTGCTGGTGTGTTTAGGATCATTGTCCTGCTGCAGAACCCAAGTTCGTTTCAGCTTGAGTACACAAACAGATGGTCGGACATTCTCCTTCAGGATCTCTTGGTAGACAGCAGAATTCATAGTTCCTTTTATCACGGCAAGTCTTCCAGGGCCTGAAGCAGCAAAACAGCCCCAGACCATCACACTACCACCACCATATTTTACTGTTGGTATAATGTTCTTTTTATGAAATGCAGTGTTCCTTCTACGCCAGATATACTTGGACACACACCTTCCAAAGAGTTCCACTTTTGTCTCATCGGTCCACAGAATGTTGTCCCAAAGGTCTTGGGGATCATCAAGATGTGTTGTGGAGAAATTGAGACGAGCTTTGATGTTCTTTTTGCTCAGCAGTGGTTTTCTCCTTGGAACTCTGCCATGCAGGCCATTTTTGCCCAGTCTATTCCTGATGGTGGAGGCATGAACGCTGCCTTAAGAGGCAAGTGAGGCCTGCAGTTCTTTGGACGTTGTTGTGGGGTCTTTTGTGACCTCTTTGATGAGTCGTCGCTGCGCTCTTGGGGTAATTTTGGGTGGCCGGCCACTCCTGGGAAGGTTCACCACTGTTCCATGTCTTCGCCATTTGTGGATAATGGCTCTCACTGTGGTTCGCTGGATTCCCAAAGCTTTGGAAATGGCTTTATAACCCTTTCCAGACTGATATATCTCAATTACTTTCTTTCTCAATTGTTCCTGAATTTCTTTGGGTCTCGGCATGATGTGTAGCTTTTAAGGATCTTCTGGTGGACCTTACTGTGTCAAGCAGCTCCTATTTAAGTGATGCCTTGATTGTGAACAGGTGTGGCAATAATCAGGCCTGGGTGTGGCTAAAGAATTTGAACTCAGGTGTGGACGACCACAGTTATAGTATGTTTTAACAAGGGGGGCAATCACTTTTTCACACAGGGCCATGATGGTTTGGATTTTTTTTCACCTTTAATAATAAACACCTTCATTTACAAATTGCATTTTGTGTTTACTTGTGTTGTCCTTGACTATTGTTTAAATTGGTTTGATGTTCCGAAACACTTAAGTGTGACAAACATGCAAAGGAACAGGAAATGAGGAAGGGGGCAAACACTTTTTCACACCACTGTATAAGACTGACCTTTTTTGTTGCCCGTTTATGTTTGTTTAACGTGTCCATATGTTCTGTTAATTTTCACAATGTTTAAAATCATCTGTTATCTAGCCATTCATCAAATTCCCCACAGTAATCCCATAGCTTTTTTGTGCACATATAACATCCTATACTACAGAGATTTACATGCTATAGCCACCTTCATCAATACATCAATCTGTTTAAAACCATGCCATTTACTTAACAAAAGTTACTGTTAATAATAATCACGCACAAAATATGTATTTTGTTACCTAAGTGTATGTGTAATGTTAATAATAGACTTAGACTTAGACTTAGCTTTATTAATCCCTTTGGGATGACTCCCGCAAGGAAATTAAAGTGTGTGTATATATCACATTCTATGAATGTCTAAATAGCTAAAGGAATTTTGGCTGTGTGAAGCCTTGACTGTCTACTCACCTGAGCGACCCCTGCGTTGTAGTGTGTGTTGGAATGTTTCAGTTAGTCATTAACTTTATCTTGGAAGTGTGTCTTCTTCCCATAAGTTGTAATTTTTGTGTCTCCATTTTGCCTCCACGTCCTTAATTAGGAGGGATATAAAAAAAACTTTTCAATTTCCTCTCTGACTCATTCCGAGTGCTTTACACCTGCTCACGACCACTCAGCAACATCTGCCTACAACATACTGCAACGCGCCAGTTAAGGTCTTTGTTTAGTTTACACGGCTGGAAGTGCGTAGTTATCCGTGAGCTGTGCATATTTATTAAGATATCTGTATAAAGTGTCTGAACTCAAGTATACATGCACTTTGAATTAGAAACTATTATTCTTTATGTGTGGGCTGCTACCACATTATCTAATCTTAGGCCTGTAGGTGTCTTGCTGCGTTTTATTTTTGACTTTAAGTTTTTCTGTTTCTTAGACTCATAGTTCAGGGTTTACACTGTTCAGTTATTACAAAAGTCAATGTTCAGTCCTCATAGCCATCTTCCTTGGGGTCTATTTGGATAAGCCAAATATTACTATAAAGGTGCTTACATTTCTTTTCAGTACACTGGAAAAATAGCTTAGTTTTAGGCAGAATGATTTGATTTGAAAAATGTTTTTTTTGCTGGAGCTTGCTGCTTTTTATTTTTTTAGCAGCTTTCTTGGGTGGGGAGGGAGGTTTGTCACTGCCAGTAACACTTTAGCAATATGTTCAAGCACATTATTTCACACTAGCCACTTTCAACCTATACTAACCTGTTGCTTTGTTTTCAGCCTGTCATTTGGTTCATTGTATTTACAATACAACTTAACTTTTTTATTTATAATGCATAGAAAGAATCTAGTGAGCTGGAATGTCAAAGATCTAAATTTTATTGTTAAAAGAAGAAAGGTCTTTTCTCATCTCAAACAACTCTAAACAGAAATAGCCTTTATGCAAGAAACTCATATCTGTAGGTCGGAAAATGGCTGTCTTTTGTCAGGTTGGGTGGGGCAGGGGTTCCACTCTTCCTTTCAGGCTAAAGCCAGAGGAGTTTCAATCCTTATCAGCCAGAACATTTCCTTTGTGCCACACAATGTGGCCTCTGACAAGTTTTGTCACTTTGGGATTGTGGCTGGGAAATTATATAAAACCCTATTGGTATTTGTCAATGTAAATGCCCCTAATGTTGAAGATGTACTTCCAGACCTGAACACATATTCAATTATACTTGCCAGTGATTTCAATTGTTGGTTGGACCCCCATTTAGTGAATCCTTTCCCCCAGTGCAGTAAGTAAATCAGGTTGTTTTATTCAAGCCTTTCTCTCCAATTACGGTGTATGTAATGTGTGGCCCTCTTTAAACCCACAGGACAAAGTATTCTCTTTTTTTCTCACATGTTCATCATACATATACTAGAATAGACTATTTCTTCCTTGATAACCAACTTGTACCCCTGGTGCATTACTGTGAATATCAGAGTATTGTCATTTCTGACCGTGCCCCTATTTCTCTGGCCTTGTCCCTTCCAGATCTCCCTCGGAAGTGTAGGTCGTGGTGTTTCAATTCAACATTGCTTGCTGATAATGCATTTGTGGAGTTTATTAAGGAGAGTTAGCCTATTTCCTTTCTACTAATATATCTTCTGAAACGTCTAGCTTGATCGTATGGGATGGCCTTACTTACCTCAGGGGGCAGATTATGTTTAACACGGCTTGAGTGAAGCGGCAATCCAATGAAGAGCGTTTAGATCTAGCTAATGAAATTGGCGAGATTGATAAAACATAAGTGCAAACTCGAAATCCAACTCTTTATAAAAAACGAGTAGAGCTCAAAACCAAAATCAACCTACTCAATACTCACTCAATTGATACTTTAAAAAAAATAAACTCACGTTCTATACATATGGAGATAAAACTGACTAATTACTTGCAAAACAACTGAAAGGTGCCAAAGCGAGACAGAATATTTAAAAAATTCACTAATGTGATGGCCAGATAACTTCAGACCACTTGCAAATTAATGATGCTTTCAGAGATTTTTATTCACAGCTTTATACTTCAGAATCTTAACTGGATCATAAGGTAATGCTGGACTTTCTGAGCAGTTCTAATATTAGATTTTAAGGGAAGATTAGAAGAACCTATATCACAGGCAGAAATAGCTTCAGCCATTTCTTCAATGCAATCAAGCAAGTATCCGGCCCTGACAGCTTCCCAAGTTTTTTGAAAAGTTTTCTACACTTCTCTTCCCACAGTCGTGTTCCGTTCTGTCTGAACTCTTCCTCCATCTTTTGCTGAAGCCTGTATCACTCTTATTGCTAAAAAAGGTAAAGATCCAACTGGTTGCGCCTCCTACAGACCCGTCACCTTCCTAAACACAGATGCTAAAATTGTAGCTAAGATTGTAGATCAGAGACTGTAGACTCCTCCCTACTGTTATATCTGAGGACCAAACCGGCTTTGTTGAGTGCAGACATTCTTTCTTTAACATACATTGATTAGATATTATCTACTCTGCTTCTTAGGATGTCCCTGAGTGTGTTGTGTCAATTGATGAAGTCGGTTAGGGTAGAGAAAATAGATTTTACAACCTGTATGTGTCAGATACACACACACATCACTGGACATTACAAGAAACAGGCTTATCCATCTTTCACTGTTATCTCAGTGCGTAAATATGGACAAACCTTTAGGCCACTTCTGCCGAAAGGTTTGCTAGGAATCACTACACACTGCCACACATATGACTGTACAAGATTCATCGCACACACACTTACACACACTATTTGAGAGGCTTTTTAAATCTATCCAAGCTGCTAAATTGAATTCCACAGAGTCACTTAATGAGTTTCTCTCTCCAAAGTCAAACCCTGGGGCCAGTCATTACAGAGTAAATACTTTCTTTCTCTCTCTTCTATTCCTGATTTTCCTTTGTTTTTTTTTTCTTCTCTTTTTCTCAAACAAGTCATCACCTTGGGTTTTCCTTTGTTCCTTATGTATCAGTCGGATCTTTTCTAAAGGGGGTGTCTACAAGACATACACTACCGTTCAAAAGTTTGGGGTCACCCAAACAATTTTGTGTTTTCCTGAAAAGTCAAACTTATTCACCACCATACGTTGTGAAATGAATAGAAAATAGAGTCAAGACATTGACAAGGTTAGAAATATTGATTTGTATTTGAAATAAGATTTTTTTTTAAATCAAACTTTTCTTTCGTCAAAGAATCCTCCATTTGCAGCAATTACAGCATTGCAGACCTTTGGCATTCTAGCTGTTAATTTGTTGAGGTAATCTGGAGAAATTGCACCCCACGCTTCCAGAAGCAGCTCCCACAAGTTGGATTGGTTGGATGGGCACTTCTTGCATACCATACAGTCAACCTGCTCCCACAACAGCTCAATGGGGTTCAGATCTGGTGACTGCACTGGCCACACCATTACCGATAGAATACCAGCTGCCTGCTTCTGCTCTAAATAGTTCTTGCACAATTTGGAGGTGTGTTTAGGGTCATTGTCCTGTTGTAGGATGAAATTGGCTCCAATCAAGCCCTGTCCACTGGGTATGGCATGGCATTGCAAAATGGAGTGATAGCCTTCCTTATTCAGAATCCCTTTTACCCTGTACAAATCTCCCACCTTACCAGCACCAAAGCAACGCCAGACCATCATATTACCTCCACCATGCTTAACAGATGGCGTCAGGTATTCTTCCAGCATCTTTTCATTTGTTCTGCGTCTCACAAACGTTCTTCTTTGTGATCCAAACACCTCAAACTTGGATTCATCCGTCCACAACACTTTTTTCCAGTCTTCCTCTGTCCAATGTCTGTGTTCTTTTGCCCATCTTAATCTTTTTCTTTTATTGGCCAGTCTCAGATATGGCTTTTTCTTTGCCACTCTACCCTGAAGCCCAGAATCCCGCAGCCGCCTCTTCACTGTAGATGTTGACACTGGTGTTTTGCGGGTTCTATTTAATGAAGATGCCAGTTGGGGACCTGTGAGGCGTCTGTTTCTCAAACTAGAGACTCTAATGTACTTATCTTCTTGCTCAGTTGTGCAACGCGGCCTCTCACTTCTTTTTCTACTCTGGTTAGAGCCTGTTTGTGCTGTCCTCTGAAGGGAGTAGTACACACCGTTGTAGGAAATCTTCAATTTCTTAGCAATGTCTCGCATGGAATAGCCTTCATTTCTAAGGACAAGAATAGACTGTCGAGTTTCAGATGAAAGTTCTCTTTTTCTGGCCATTTTTAACGTTTAATTGACCCCACAAATGTGATGCTCCAGAAACTCAATCTGCTCAAAGGAAGGTCAGTTTTGTAGCTTCTGTAACAACCTAAACTGTTTTCAGATGTGTGAACATGATTGCACAAGGGTTTTCTAATCATCAATTAGCCTTCTGAGCCAATGAGCAAACACATTGTACCATTAGAACACTGGAGTGATAGTTGCTGGAAATGGGCCTCTATACACCTATGTAGATATTGCACCAAAAACCAGACATTTGCAGGTAAAATAGTCATTTACCACATTAGCAACGTATAGAGTGTATTTCTTCAAAGATAAGACTAGTTTAAAGTTATCTTCATTGAAAAGTACAGTGCTTTTCCTTCAAAAATAAGGACATTTCAATGTGACCCCAAACTTTTGAACGGTGGTGTATGTCAAACTTTTTTATAGCCACTTAAAAGAGAGTATAACTCCTAAAAAAAGAAAATATGAAAAGAAAAAGTATGGCATGTATAACAATCTAATTTACAAACAATTTGAAAAGATAGTAGCTTAGAATAAAAATTTAAATATAGCAGAAACTTTTTTATTTTTTTATTTAGTACGTTTTTATGTTTACTGTCAATGAAAAGGTGTATTAACTAAATAAATCGAGGGACTTTTTGTGGGAAGTTTCTTGTTATAACCTACAGTAGCGAGATGACAGGAAATGAATAAGGAGAGAGGTGAAGATATGGGGAATGACGATTACTCAAAGTGCTTTTACATAGTACCACTGTGGCCAAGGCTGCTATACAATGTGCCACCTGCTCATATGATAAACTGTTAGAAAGATTATCACCAAAAGACGAAAAAGAATCACTGAAGTCACTTTAACAAAGTTTTACTTGCGCAAGGAGTCAATTACATAAACTGCAATGAGTACAGAGATTGACTGAGGAACAAATTCCGCAGCCTCCACTTAATGCATTGAAACACCCCTGCTATCTCCATGGTGACCATGCCCTAAACAGCTGCACTATCTCAAAGGCAATTAAACTCAAGTTGGAATAGCAACAAGAGGAAAGGGGAGAAAGCTGGCCTTGAGTGTCTGAAGATAGCTGGGAAGGTATGTAACCCTGGGCCCTTCAGACAAAGATGGCTATTATAACACACAAAATATATGAGACATTCAGTTTTAATAATTAAATTTTCCAACATAAACATTCACACACCAATGGTGCAGCATCGAGAATGTTCAGGACAAGACACTGAACCCTTTGACACAGAACTGCAAAGCCAGGGATCAAACCACTGACGTTTTGAATGGTAGGTGACCGCTCTACCACATGAGCCACAGCCGCATCAACAAAAATATAATGAAACATTCATAAGTATATAAATGTAAATGTGCTGTATTTATATAGCGCTTTTCCAGTCTTAACAACTGCTCAAAGCGCTTTTACATCTACAGGGAACATTCACCATTCACACACATTCATACACTGTGGCCGGGGCTGCCGTATAAGGTGCCACCTGCTCATCAGATAAACATTCACACACATTCACACTCCGATGCGCAGCACCAGGGGCAACTCGGGGTTCAGTGTCTTGCCCAAGGACACTTCGACAATGACTGCAGGGGCAGGGATCGAACCACCAACCTTCCGATTGGCAGGCAACCTCTCTACCACTGAGCCACAGCCGCCATATGTTGTGTTCATTAGTGTAGATCACCTGAAACTAAGATTTATTGTGTTTTCGTTAGCTTAGAATGAGCTCTTAGGGATTGGGTCTTCTATAGTTTCTACAGTGGCCTGAACGGACAAACCAAACACTGGCTTAACTTTTTATGGTAGCACTTTCATTTCCACCACGGTAATAACATGGTAATGAGGTAACAGTATGAAAATGAAGAGGTAATATATAGGTAATAACATGTAATTACCAAGGTAATAACAGGGTAACAAATCACAGTAATAAAACGTAATACTGGGGTAATAAAGTGATAAAAAGGTAACAGATGTGTAATGCAATTACCAAGGTAATAATTAAGAATGGTTCAATGATATCCACATGTACTGTATATCTGGGTAGTTGTAATATAGTTATAGTAATATTGTAATAACATGATAATAATGAAATTCATCCACCCTTTATGCTCCAAACATTTCCCTTTTGTTTCAAGGTAATACTTTACAAATTGTATGTTTAATCTTGTGTCTTCTTACCTGGAAACACGTCTGGTAGTTTCTGTGTAATAACCATGAATCAGTGGTGGAAAATGCTAAACTGCCTGTTTAAATTACATGGTAATATTACAATTGGAGCTTGGGCTAACCAGCCTGGGCCTGTGAGCGGGCCTGGCTTGCTTCGTCTTTTTGGAGCTTGGGCGGGCCGGCCTGGGTCTCACCCATCATCCTGGAGGCTAGGAAAACAGGCCTGGCCTACTACACTCTTCTGGAGCCTGGCCTAACAAGCCTAAGCCAGTAACATCATTTTGGAAGCTGGACTATACTCTACAAGATAACTTGGTACTGTTACTACTTATTTTAATATTAGTAAATTAATGACGATGGCATCTTTTTAGGTTTTAATTTTCTTCTCCCCGTTGGTCACTTGGAACTTGCAACCGGGCACCGATCCTAGGGTGAGTTGTTTTAACAATATGGTGGACATACAGGAAACCTACTATAGTGACACAAAAACCAGTATTGACATGCACTAGGAACCATTACATTTTTGTTGGAACCTGGACCTCTGGATGGATTTGTATTGGGATTTGCCCAAACTGCAAAACTTCTTTCTCAATTAATGACAGGCATTACTGGGTTTCAGCATATGATAGGCCGGCTTTAAAATATGCTGTGAGGTGTAGATTGATTATTGCACTACTTCTACTTCTATCTGGAAATGTGCAGCCCAATCCTGGCCCTTGTTTGCAATATGTCTCAACCCCTGCTGAATTTAATTCAATGCCTGGACTGAAAATTGTTCATCTAAATGTCCGCAGTTTACTACCTAAAATGGACATGGATAGAATTTGGATTGAATCTACAGATGCAGACATGGCGATAATTTCGGAAACATGGTTGAAGAAATCAATTACTAATGAAGATATAAATGTACATGGGTATGTTTTTCGCAGTGATTGGCCGAAGAAAGGTGGTGGCGTAGTTATCTATGTTAAGTCAAGATTTGGTGTATCAGTTGCTTTGTCTGTAGGCATATGGAGTTTTTGGCTTTAAATGTTGAAATGTTGAAGTCTTTTTCAATAACTGTTGTGGGGTGTTATAGACCTCCATCGGCCTCCAGGGAGGCTTTATGATCTTTAAAGCTTCTTTTGTCCAAATTAAACTATAGTGAACTTTTACTTGCCGGGGACTTAAATTAGGACTGGCTAAATGCTGTTTCTGATGAATTTAAATCTTTTTGTGATTCTATCAGTCTTAGCCAGTTGGTAAATGTACCTACAAGGCCTAATCTCAAAAATCCTGACAAATCTACTTTAATTGATTTGATTCTAACAAATGTCCCTCATACATTTTTATCTATGGGTGTCTTTTGTAACGATCTGAGTGATCATTGTGTTATTGCTACTTTGAGAGGCAGTAAAATACCCAAATGTAAATCGAAAATTATTAGAAAGAGGAATTTGAAATTTTTTAATGAACAGGCCTATCATCATGATTTATCTTTGATTAACTGGGGACAGCTAGGCCTGTTGTCTGACGTGGAACTTGCCTGGACACTTTTTAAGGAGAATTTTGAGAAAATTGTAAATAAGCATGCTCCTTGGACAAAGCATAGAGTGAGGGGACGGGAAAACCCTTAGTTTTCACCAGAGTTGTCAGACATTATTCATCAGCAAATGTGGCATGGGCTAAAGCTAGAAATGGTGATTCTGCCACTGACTGGTCCATTTTCAGACAACTAAGAAACAAATGTTCTTATTGCTATTATTAAAAAGGCTAAGTCAGAATATTATTTATCAGTCACTAGTGAAAATTCTCAATAATCCACAGAAATTTTGGAAAATCATCATATTGGCATATTTTATCTATAAGGCCATGCTAGGTCTGTTGTCATCCTACATCAGTAGTTTAATCACATGGAGAAGTGTTGGTTCCCATTCATTGCGATCAGATGATCACTTGCCGCTCTTTGTTCCATCTGCCCGTACAAATCTGGGAAAAAGGGCTTTTTTCTACTCCGCTCCTTCTGCATGGAACTCTTTGCAAAAAGACTTGAAATTATCTGAATTTATTTCCTTAAATGCTTTTAAATCCAGATTGAGAGAATTTACAGATTGTAAATGTTTTTAACAATCTGTGTTGTATAACTTTTATAAATGTAATTGATTGTGTTTTTGCCTGCCTCTTGGCCAGGACTCCCTTGAAAAAGAGGTTTTTAACCTCAACGGGACTTTCCTGGTTAAATAAAGGTTAAATAAAAAAAAAAATTACAGAGGTGGAGAGATTACCTGAAAATGCTTCTGGTAGTTTCCAGGTAATCCCTTCACCTCTGTTTTCCTAACATTACCATGAAATGTGTCTTGCACACACGTAACCCTGTGCAGTCTGACAAGCAGCTAGACACCTTCCACGATCAAGCACTAGAGACTGGGATCATCCTAACTCAGCTTATTTGACTTACAAAGGGTGGAACAGGGATGAAACAATAACCAGTTACTTAGATATTAATGAGTCACAGACATTATACAATGATAATTGTAAAAACAACATAACTACACACCACTGTAATGCGGTAGTATATAAGGTAGGCTAGCTAACATGTAAGATGAAATAAAGGAAATTTGTAATGTTATACAGTGTGCATAGTATAACCTCTATCGTTTATTTAAATAAAGTAAATGTACACAACCCAAGATAAAAGTGGCAAACAAGGTTACTGAAGAATACTGTCTAATATGAGCTATCAATCATCATCACTATTATACACATTGCACATCCGACTTTCTGACAATAATTAACAGCGCTATCAGAACACTATGTCAACCTCTATTTCACATACCGAGAATGCTAACAGAGACATGTAACGTTGAAGATTGAAGCGGATAGTATGGAGAGATGATAAAACAAACCATGAGGCTTCCTGCTCACATTCAACTTCCTGACTAAATCCCAGGGTGCAAATCTCCTGCAGTTCCTCTTACATATAACATTATTATCATGTTATTACAAAAGGGTTAACTATATTACCATTACCCAGATACACATACGTGTGTGTTCCTTTAAGAACTTTACTATTGTCTGAACCCTCCTTTCCAGCACCTTGGAGTAGACTTTACCTTAAATTGTTTGCAGACCTAATTGCCCCAGTTATCTGTCATATTATAAACCAAAGTTTAAGTGAATGTCTATGTCTCAAAAATGGAAAATTGCTAAAATAATTCCACTGCCTAAAAATTTAAGGTTACAATTCTCTGGGTAAAATATTGTCCTACATGTTTATTGCCTGTGTTGAGTAAAATTATGGAGAGTATAGTGTGTGAGCAGATTATAGAATACTTTTCTATGAATGATTTATCCCTTGATTGTCTACATACATATAGAAAGGGACACCAAACGCTACCGCTCTAACTCAAATGATTGATAACTGAGAGATATTGAGCAAAAGAAACTAGTTCTTTACCCCTCTCTCATTGTTTCCCTTCTGCACTCCTCACTTTGTCTTCTCTTGTTTCTTTTTCTCTCTCCTCATTTCCACACTTTTTAATACTATATTCTTGTCCACTCTTCTATCATCTATCTATCTCTCTTTTCTTTTCTCCTCTTGGCTTCTCTCCTCTTGGCTTCTCTCCTCTATGATGTCTTCCCTTGGTGTCCTCTTTACCATTCTCCCGTTTTCTTTTGTCTTCTCTTCTCCTCTCCTTGCCTTTCTCTCTTCTTGTTTCCTGCTAACAATTCTCTCCTTTAACATCCTTCATGTATTTAGGGCTCCACACGCATCCTCGGGCTTGGACCCCTATTGTTTTCCTAGGGTTTTACCTCCTTTTTTCCATTAGTCTTCTCCGCATAAAACTGCAGCTGCAGCATAAAACGTACATGGTGGCGATGCGCCATTTTCAGGGCTGGTCCAAAACTCCGCAAAGACCTCAGCCGCAAAAATTGACCTACTTTTTCGAACTTGTCTTAGGCCGTGCTACAGATCTGTTCAAAACCTGGTAGGTAGGATCTCCAGATGGCTCTGACAAAAAGTTGTAAAAAGAATTTTGCTACGTTAACGTGTGCGCATTTCACGACCAAACCCATTTTCTGTAGTAAGCTACCAAACGCATATCATAACATATCTCAGCTAAATTAAATGGCATCAATACACAACAAGTGGGAAGTGTTCAACATGCCTCCCCGATGCTCTGATCCAAATTTGGTAAACATTGGACATTAGGGGACGACTTACGCGGGAAGGCTTGGACCCCGTTGTAACTGCTTGCAGTTCTAGTTTTACTTTTCTTTTTTCTTCGGCTTTCTTTTCTCCTCTCTTTGTTTTGTCTCCTCCGCCTCTCCTCTGAAGATATAAAGAGTGTTTCAGTGTGACAGATAGATTACTTGTGCAAAGTGTTATAAAGAAAAGTCTCCAGTTGAAGCAAGAAAGGTCATCTGGGAGTGTTGATGTGGTAATATGTTGTCAGGTGGAATAATGGACTGACAACTTGAGTTAGCAGTTGTCTTTTATTTATTTATTTATTTATTTAAATATAGTTGCCTTCTGGAGTTATAGGACCTAGGGAAACCAGAAGAGACACTCATATTTGAGAGATTGATTAATTGAAGAGCTGACCACATTCAAATAAAGTGATATTTTATTAGATCCATATGGGATGAATTCACAGTGGCTCTGTACATAATCTGCACTTTTTACCACTCCATTTCCCCTTTTCTGTCCGCTGTTTTATTTTCTCCTCTCCTCTTTCTTCCTTCACATTTCCCCATTTCTCCTCTGGCTTGATTTAGTGGTTAAACCTATAGCATTAACCTTATTTAGCACCCAATTTAATCCTTCCTTCTGCTGCACATCTCTCCTACCATTTAATTATTTTTGCACTCGTCGTCTTTCCTACCCCACACAAGTTTCCTCTTGTCACCCCACCATAAGTTTCCTCTTGTCACCCCACCATAAGCTCCATCCCCCCCAGTTCATGAACAAGCTGCCCGTACTCTGAGCAGAGATGGAGATAAAGTAAAGGTACAATAAAGAACAAAGGCATTAAAAGATTTACCAGGGTTCCAGCACCTGGGAGATTCAAAGTGATGAAATTGTCAAGATGAATAGAAATGACACTTCTTGCTAGCATGTTTCTTATCCTTCTATTCTTTAGTGCTCTTGGATTAGGTAGAATTTAAAGCATACAATATCAAACCATGGATTCAGCATGAGTCAAGGGTCCCGGATTTTTTCCTGCTTTATCCGTCAACACTGAAGATCAGAGTATAGAGCATTCACCTTCGCTGGGGATGCTGAGGACTATGTAAACCAGGCCCCGTCCGCCTGCTGCGGCAGGGAGAGCCGACGCTTTGGATTCTATTGCGGAGGGCACGGTGGAAGAGGATCAGGACTGAAACAACTGCCTGATGAACATGGACCATTGGTTTATCTTGTTCTCTTAATGTGTCCTGGTTGTGTCGCATTGTTGTCTGATATGATTACAGAGACTGTGTTTCTGAACACTATGTCAACCTAGCTGAATATGGCCTACTCTCCATCGGTCAGCTGGAACACAGGCTAGAGTTCCCTTTCCAAGGTATTTTGTGCTTTCTGTTTCTTGTTTCTGTTGAGGAAAAATGCATTTATTTTGATGTTAATTTAGTGATGAACCATTTGCTGTTGCAACCAGGTAATTATGGGCTAGTGTTCTATTTTTGTTGCCTCATATCCAATCTTGATCACAGGCTATGTTTCCCCCATCCTCTTGCTTTTCTGTTTGTGTCACCGTCTTGTATCTTCTTGTTCTGTGTTTTACATGTTTTGTATGTTGAGGGAACTTTGGATGCACTATTGTTGCATTTATATGGGTTTAGCTAAATGAACGGCAGTAGCAAGAGCCACATGTACATTCATTTAGAACGCAGCTTTTTTGATAATGGTGATCTTTCACTTTTAGTTTGGAATTGTGGTGGACTGAAAACTCCTCATAAACGAGCTAGCACTCTGGGCTTACTAAGAAAGAGAAATGTTGACATTGCATCCTCATCAGCGAGCTAAAAAAAAAAAAGGCTTGTTGTCAATTGTAATCTCCCACTTAAAGTATCCTCTTGGTCAGATGATACAGGCAGGATTGTGATCTCCACAACAGAATTTGGTGTCAGAAAATTGCATTTTTGTCAGCTTATGCGCCAGCTGTTTTTGATCAATTCCTATAACACGCTCAGTAATAAAAGTTGGTGGGGGCAGTGCTCCAGAGCGTGCCCAGTGATGATGACCATGTGGTGAGGAATCTTCCAGAGTTTGAGGCTGAATCCATTCCTTGTAATCAGCAATGAGTGAGTAGAGGAACAGGTAGGCAGTCAAACAGGAAGCGTGAGTACAAGTAAACAAGGTAGGCTGCAACAAGAGAGAACACAGAACACCGAAGCTACACAAGCCACAACACCAGAAACACAGATTTACAAAGGGAGCCTTGAGTGCCACAATACCGCTCTAGTAGACTGCACAATCCAGCGACGAGTGGATCACAGAGCCAGCCTTAAGTACTGCAGCAGGATGATTAGGCATTGAGCTATACCTGGCGCCCACTACCAGCTAAGCCACGGCCACAGATAGCACAAGAGGGGGGAAAAACATGAGGGGAAACCGATAAGGCACACAAAACAAGAATAAAAACTGACTGCCATGATGACATCATGACACTGTAAGTATTATTCCTTTTCTCAGGTAGACATAAATCTTTTTCTAAGACCATGTTCCTCTTTTTTCTTTTAACTTCAATTAAGATCAGCACTCAAGGCATACGTTGTCCCCTAGCAGAGGCCTTTGCCCATCCATCTTATTCGGAAGTTATTAACTTTACAGCCTAAAAACCGTGGTATACACTCACCTAAAGGATTATTAGGAACACCTTTTCAATTTCTCATTGATGCAATTATCTAATCAACCAAACACATGGCAGTTGCTTCAATGCAGTTAGGGGTGTGGTCCTGGACAAGACAATCTCCTGAACTCCAAACTGATTGTCAGAAAGGGAAAGAAAGGTGATTTAAGCAATTTTGAGCGTGGCATGGTTGTTGGTGCCAGACGGGCCAGTCTGAGTATTTCACAATCTGCTCAGTTACTGGGATTTTCACACACAACCATTTCTAGGGTTTACAAAGAATGGTGTGAAAAGGGAAAAACATCCAGTATGCGACGGTCCTGTGGGCAAAAATGCCTTGTTGATGCTAGAGGTCAGAGGAGAATGGGCCGACTGATTCAAGCTGATAGAAGAACAACTTTGACTGAAATAACCACTCGTTACAACCGAGGTATGCAGCAAAGCATTTGTGAAGCCACAACGCGCACAACCTTGAGGCGGAAGGGCTACAACGGCAGAAGACCCCACCGGGTACCACTCATCTCCACTACAAATAGGAAAAAGAGACTACAATTTGCAAGAGCTCACCAAAATTGTACAGTTGGACAGAAGACTGGAAAAATGTTGCCTGGTGTGATGAGTCTCGATTTCTGTTGAGACATTCAGATGGTAGAGTCAGAATTTGGCGTAAACAGAATAAGAACATGGATCCATCAGGCCTTGTTACCACTGTGCAGGCTGGTGGTGGTAGTGTAATGGTGTGGGGGATGTTTTCTTGGCACACCTTAGGCCCCTTAGTGCCAATTGGGTCATTTAAATGCCACTGCCTACCTGAGCATTGTTTCTGACCATGTCCATCCCTTTATGGCCACCATGTACCCATCCTCTGATGGCTACTTCCAGCAGGATAATGCACCATGTCACAAAGCTTGAATCATTTCAAATTGGTTTCCTGAACATGACAATGAGTTCACTGTACTAAAATGGCCCCCACAGTCACCAGATCTCAATCCGAATCAGACTCAGAATCAGCTTTATTTGCCAGGTATGAGGACACATACGAGGAATGTTTCTAGCTCACAATGTGCTTACACATACAAAAACAACCAAAACAAAATATACACACTAATATATACACAATACATATACATACTCTAAACAGAAACAATAGTTCAATAAAAATTATTTAAATGTGGAGCATAGTGCAAAGGATACTGGGATAAATAGTATTATGTAATTATATTACAATATGAACAGTCTGAACATTATGAACATTATCACAAGTTCTGAAATAGGAAATGAGAATGATGAATAAATAAAAAAATATTAAGTGAGATGTGAGAATTGGAATGATGAATAATACTAAATAAGTCGAACCAGTAAACAGGTGCTGTAGAGACAGTGTTACTGGGTTATTGACCAGAATTGGACCTGACACTGTGGGTAAGAAGTCAGCTGTTCATCAGAGAGATGGCTTGTGGATAGAAACTGTTCCTGAATCTTTTGGTTTTGGCAGTGCTCTGTAGCGCCTTCCAAAGGAGAGAAGCTGGAACAGGTTGTGTACAGGGTGAGATGGGTCTACAGTGATGGCTCCTGCCCGTTTCCTGACTCTGGAAGAGTATAAGTCATGCTCCTTAGGCAAGTTGATCTTTGGGATGTGGTGGAACGGGAGCTTCGTGCCCTGGATGTGCAAGATGCTATCCTATCAATATGGGCCAACATTTCTAAAGAATGCTTTCAGCACCTTATTGAATCAATGCCACATAGAATTAAGGCAGTTCTGAAGGCAAAAGGGGGTCAAACACAGTATTATTATGGTGTTCCTAATGATCCTTTAGGTGAGTGTATATGATCCATTCGAAAAATCTGTTATGCAGTTTGACCTTCCAATAAAAATGCAAATCTCCCTTTGGCTGAACTTTATATTTTAGAGAACAACATATGGTAAAAAATCCAGAAACACAAACATTTCCCCATATCCTTGTTTCTTTTTTCCATACTTATCCAGACCCGGAAATTACAAAAAATGAAATTACATACTTTTCCAGTTTTTCCATACCACATACGTCCCCTGCAGAACTGAAATTGGTTAATAGGGTGAATAAACAGGCTCTTGGGGAGTGGCAAGTTTTTTTTTTTTTTTTTTTTTTTTTAAAGAATCTTCATTGTCATTGCACATTGGGTATACAATGAAATTGCAGTGCTTCTTCGGTCAGTGCATATTAAAACATATTTAAAAACACTAAAAACAGTAGAGAAGCAAGCAATATATACAACATTTACAATTCATACACTCTTTATAAATTTAGAGACCTGACGGCCCTGGGAAAGAAACTGTTTTTGAGTTATTTGTCCTAAGGCTGGCCATGTCTTCCAGCAAGGGTAGGGGACTGCCATTGATACGTTGTGCTATTACAGTTTGTATTCCAAACCATAATGCAGTAGGTCAGGGCACTATCAATGGTGCAGCGGTAAAAGGTCACTAACAGTTTTTCCTCCACATGGTTCCTTCTAAGTATCCTTAGACCCAACCCACCGCGGATGTGTTGGCAGTCCAGATGTGTTGGCAGTGTAAATTCCTTGGGATATATATATATATATATATATATATATATATATACTGTGCATACCAAAGAATTTGAGGGAGGACACTCGCTGAACACAGTCCCTGTTGATGTTCAGTGGGGCTCATTCCCCATTGTGTCTCATTAAGTCTGTGACCATCTCCTTAGTTTTGCTGGTGCTGAGCAGCAGGTTGTGTTCAGAGCACCAACCCACCAGTCTGTTGACCTTGTCTCTGTACGTAGTCTCATCCCCTCCACTAATGAGGCCGATGACCGTAGTGTCATCTGCAAATTTAATGATGGTATTGGAGAGGTGGATGGGTGTGCAGTCATTTGTATGCAGGAAATACAGGAGAGGGCTACGCACACAGCCCTGGGGGGAGCCTGTGCTGAGGGTCAGGGTGGAGGACCAGGTGGTGCCTACTTTACCGTTTGAGGGCGGTCAGTCAGGAAGTTCTTGATCTAGGCATTGGTGGATGGGGGAAGAGCGATGTTGGTTCAGCTTGTCCACCAGGATGTCAGGAACAATGTTGTTAAATGCCGAGCTGTAATCTATTAACAGCATCCTGACGTAGCTCCCTGGCTGATCGAGGTGGCTTAGTTTTGTGTGAAGACCTGTAGCGATGGTATCCTCCATTGATCTATTAGCTCTTTACGCAAATTGATGTGGGTCCAGGTTTGACGGGAGACAGGCCTTAAAGGAGAATTCTGGTCAATTTCAACATGATTTCATAGCTCTGTTTTTTTTTTTAAATGTGTAGTACTGTCAGTAGCAAGACAAATGAAAACAATCGGTGCTGCCTACACCAAGTTATCCTCCTGCTAGAGTTAGCACCCTACAGGCTTGATTGATTTGATTGATATCTTTATTTTGAACATGCAAGAGAAAGTGTATACAAATATGAAGAAATATGTTTAAAAACATTGGAGAGAAACATAACAAACCAAAGTACCCTTCTTTTCTGTGTTAACATCCCTCTATTACATGTGCAAAAAGGAGTAGGAAGAAGTAAAACTTATGTACTCCTACCCCTTTAATTCTTGCATTCCTTTAATTTACAATATTTATAATTCTGTTGCTATTTATATATATATACACACATACCTACACAAATACATACACACATATATATATATATATATATATATATATATATATATATATATATACACACATACCCTCATACATATATCTAAATAAATAAACAAAACAAAAAACACAAACAAAACTTCCTACAGTGCTTCTCTATACTTTCTAAAAATTCTATAAATTCTAAAAAAAAAGAATACTTTCTAATTTCTTTGTACATTTTTTGAAAAGGAATATGTTTGGGCATTGCTTTAGGTTCTCATTTAGTTTGTTCCACAATTTAACTCGCAAATTGATAAACATAATCTTTTCCTTGATGTTCTACATCTATTAGTCTTAAAATTTCCTCTTCCCCTTGAATCGTACCCTCCCTCCCTTTCAGAGAACATCTTTTGTATATTCCCAGGCAATAGGCTATTTCTTGCTTTGAACATGAATACTGCAATTTGATATTTAATTAAATCATGGTATTTTAGCAATTTAGACATTAGAAATAATGAATTTGTATGATCCCGAAATCGGTGTGAGCGTTGTGAATGATTCTTATTGCTCTTTTTTGCATAATGACTAGTGGCTGTAGTGAGTGTTGATAAGTGTTTCCCCAAACCTCTACACAGTAATTCAAATAAGGTAACAGTAGTGAGCAGTATAGGATGTGAAGTGATTTGGGTTCCAGAATGTGCTTAGCTCTTGCTAGGACTGAAATACTTCTGGACAGTTTGGTTTTGATGTGTTTTATGTGAGGCTTCCAGAAAATCTTGTCATCTATGATCACTCCAAGGAATTTATTTTCATGTACTCTTTCTATGCTAACCCCCTCTATCTGTATCTGTGCTTGATGCTTTGACTTACAGTTTCCAAATACCATGAATTTAGTTTTACTCAAATTTATTGATAACCTGTTTATGTCAAACCATTGTTTAATTTTCTTGAATTCTAAAGTGATTAACTCCAAGAGTTGCTGTAATCTGTCCCCTGATCCAAATATGTTTGTATCATCTGCAAATAATACAAAATTCAATACTTGAGATACTTTACAAATATCATTGATATATAATAAAAATAACTTTGGTCCCAACACTGACCCCTGGGGGACACCACAAGCAATGCCCAGACATTCAGACAAATAATCTCCCATCTTCACAAATTGTTGTCTGTCTCTCAGATAACTACTTATCCCCCTGATCCCGATTCGTTCCAGTTTACTGATTCATATTTTGTGATTTATTGTATCAAATGCTTTTTTTAGATCAATGAAAACCCCAACTGCATATTTCTTTTTATCTGTGGAGTTTGTGATTTCTTCAATGAGTTCTTTTAGTGCTAGTGAGGTTGATCTATTCTTTCTAAATCCATATTGGCTGTCAGTGAGTAGTTTATTTTTGTCAATAAATGTCTCTAATCTGTTGTTAAATAATTTTTCTAAAATTTTAGAAAATTGTGACGGTAGAGAGACAGGCCTGTAGCTTGTGAAGTGGTGTTTATTTCCAGTTTTGTATAGAGGAATGACTTTTGCTATTTTCATTTTTGTTGGAAATTTACCGGTTAAAAATTATAAATTGCAGATAGTAGTTAGTGGTTTGGCGATCCCCTCTATTACTTTTTGTATAATTCTTATATCTATTCCATCGTGATCAGTGGATGGTTTGTCTACTGCTGTCAGAAATATTGAACTGGGATTTCTTTCTATTATCTTCTTATATGTACTTTCTAATGATTGTGGAACCGGGATTTGTTCAGCTAAGTTTGGTCCCACGTTTGCAAAAAATGTATTGAAGTTATTAACCACATCCTCCATGTTATTAATATTTTTATCATTATCAATGAAGTAATGGGGATAAGTATAAGTAGCCTGTCTATTATTATTTTTAATAATATTATTTAAAATGTTCCACATACCTTTAATATTGTTTTTATTATTATCTAATAGTTTTGTATAGTATTCTTTTTTACAAGCTCTCATAATATTAATTAACTTATTCTTATATTTCTTATATTTATTTTCAGTCTCTATAGTTCTATGTTTTATAAATTCTCTATAAAGTGTATTTTTCTTTTTATAGGCGTTTTGTAATCCCTTGGAAATCCACGGTCTATCATTTAGTTTTTGTTTTCTGCTACACTGTAAAACCTAACAGCCCATCTTAATAAAAGAAGTAATTTAACATAACTTAAACCTCTCAAAAAGTTGTAGTGACTCATTCGCAAACATTTAACCTAACTCAAAAATGAATTGTTGAAGTAATAACTGAGTTGTTTTGAGTATACTTAAATTTGTGGGAAAGTTTAAGTATTGGTAATACGATTCCAATTAGTTTAATTGACTTATTATAATTAAGTCCTGCTTTTTTCAATGTTGATGTTTAAAAAAAATCATCATATTGTGGATATTAAACACAGTAAAGCTGAAGTCAAAAGTAATTAAAGCTAAAATAAACTGAAATGGCAGTTTTTATGGGGTAATGAACAGTCTGGGAGACACCTGTATAGGGCTGGGTATCAATCAAAAATTTTCGATACCGGTACCAATACCGATACCTTTACTTCGATATCGGTTCCTGAACGATACCTTTTTCAATACTAGTTTTATAATATCAATTCTGAGAAAAAGAAAATCACACACATCAGAGTCAGAGGCCACTGTGAGGAGAATATAAAAATAACAGTGAAGATAAGGTTAGCTTTTTAACCAGCTGACCCAATGGATAAGCATATTTTTACAAACATGGACAAAGTATTGTCTGTAAATGTTAGCTTTTGATTTAGCTAGCTACGCAGCAATAAAATAAGGCTACACGCTAACTCAGCACGATGCACGTGTTAAGTTGCAGTAACGCTAATAAACATAAACTAGCCTGTTGAAATCCCAGACACAGTGCCGTCCTCGGTACTCTTTGATGAGGCGGAGTCCGGTGGTGGATATTTTGAATCACTCGGAGTCGGCTCTGGTTTTGCATTGCCCACGGGCGGCTGAGAGGAGGAGGACTGCGCAGGCTGCGCTGGCTGCGGTCCGCTCTTCTTGCAGTCAAACACTGTGCAACTTTCCGCTCTTAAATTGATCCCGTGCACATCAGGTGCTTCATCAAATTAGTCGTGTTGCCAGCCTTAGCAACAATGTCTTTTTTGCATATATTGCATTTCGCACTGTTGGCATCAATCTTAATAAAGTGAAGCCACACTTTTGATCTAGATGGCATTTTTAAGCGGTACAACGATGCTCGCAACCACTTCACAACAGATACACGTGAACCCCGTCTGTCGGCGTAACCACGTATGTATTTTTCCTGGGTGACGCAATCACGTTTAACGTTACAGCCAATCACCGAAACTTGGCACCGAAAGACGAGGCATAATTTGATACTGTGTAAAACCGAAACATTTCGGTCGGTACCATAAAAAAACCGAAGTTCGGTACCCAGCCCTACACCTGTATAGTATTTAAGGAAAAGGAATACATACAGAAGTATGAAAGAAAAAAACGTGGTGTCCAGAATAAGGATAGAACATACAGGATTAAATAGAACATTATTAATATTGAAAAAGCATGTTGAATGGAATGTGAATATTACAATAGTCAAGAAACCATAGAGCATGTAATTATGTATTATCCTAAATACCATCAAGCAAGACAAAGATTGATGTCACAACTTTACATGTTATACTGCAAAGAGGATCTGTTAAAATTTGCTTTTGTTTTTATGTTTTCTTTTTTGAAGATAACTAACTATTAAAAAGAATTTAATAAAGTGTATGTTGACCTCTTGATCCACACTCCAGTCCAAATGGTTGCGTTAAGGCACCAAAAAGCTGGTTGCCAAAACATGCAAAAGAAGAAGTTGTCTTTGAACCGTAGACTGTATATGTATATTAACAGTCTATGCTTTGAACCATAGACTGTTTTAATATTAACGGTCTATGCTTTGAACCATAGACTGTATATGTACATTAACAGTCTATGCTTTGAACCATAGACTGTATATTTTAATATTCACGGTAGGTGCTTTGAACGCACCGCGCCAAGGCGCCAGTAAGGTCCAGCAGCGCGCTGAACAGAGAAGACGTGACAGGGTCCCCTGTTTGCACACGGCACTGGAATAACGGCGACGCTCGGACCAACCACCTGCACTGCTGCTGTGTGTTTCTTGCTGCTGACTTAATTTATTTGCTGCAGGACATCGTTACACCAATTTCTTCCACGCGAGGTAAGGTTATGTTATTTTATTAATCTTTCTGGTTTGCAAACTGTTTGTCATGCTGTTTGAATTGTGACGTTACTAAGTTAGCTAACTTGCTGAGTTGTGCAGGAGTGTGCTAGCTTGCACCAGTTACTGCTTTAGCTAGCTAGCGTTAGTGGGTCAAAAAAAACTTTAACTTGAAAAACTGTTGGTTGGATGTCGCTTTTAAACTCGTTCGTCGATTCGACGTTAAGTTGGCTAAGTAACATTAATTTTAATTTGTGAAAGTGTTATGTTAACGTTAGCAAACTATGTTGGCTCGCTAACTAATATGCCCTGCCTTTTTTTCTTTCGGTTAGCAAAGTAACGTTAAGTAAGTTAAGGTTATCTAAAATGTTGTTACATTATTTAAAATTGCACAAGGAAATAACCTAGCTAACGGTTTAACATCATGTGCTTAGCTGAAGTGACTGCATGAAAAATGTTAGATTGTAGGTAACGTTGGTTTAGACTGGGCTCAGACTGGACTCCATTTGGCGCTTGCAGTCACGTTCTCCACTCTCCGAACATTGTTGGGGAAATACAGTTAACACACTTACACCCTATTACTCTTAAGTGCAGTATGTGCGATCTACAGCGGTTTACAGGGAAATAAGACATATTACTATGTATCTTAGAGGCAGCCAGTGCGACGCTCTGGATCCGTACGGATTGGCTGTTGCGAGAGTCCCGGCAGTGCCGCTGCTGCTCAGAGAGGGAGGACTGCAGGTGGAACAAGTCTGCAGGTCTGTCTGAAGAGGCTACTCCCTACACTTTGACAAACTTACTGTTGTATTTTTTTTGACTGGTACAAATCATGTGGAAATGTTTATTGTGTTTTTTTTTCTAGTGGCTTAAAAATAGTTATTGAGACATTACAGACTTTAAGATGGCCAGTATTCCACAATTTCCCCTTTACCATACCTGTGTAACAACTGCATGTGTACTTTTAGCACTTATAACTCATTGAAGGTACATTTGTCATGAGTAACAGACAAATGTGATTTGACTAAATCTGGCATTTTATTGCCCTGTGGGTGATTTTAAGCAGCCATTTGTTGAGAGGGACATGTTGGTTAATTTAAGGGGTTATCTAAGACAAAAAGAAACAGTGCCATGTCGATTTAGGGCCTGTGAGTTTCAAACTAATGATTACTCAACATACAATGCACAGAACACCAACATGCTTCAGACTTTGATGTGGCAATTGTAGTGCAAAATGTCTCGAATGTTTCCAAGGATAGTGACATATTACTTATCAGAAATGACATTTTCTTTCTACTGAAAGACTGAGGCCTGGTATGTTGAGTATTTGCGGTTATATGAGCTAACAGATCATAAAAGCAAGGGCCATACGGTGAAATCTGCATGTCAGCTAACTGACCAAATGCCACTGTTTTGCCTACAGGGTTACAAGCAAGCTACTTCTCAAGACTAAGCATTTCATTCCTGTGTTCTAGTAAGAAAGCAGCACATCCCCAGCCTTCTTCTCAGAGACCTGAGGGAGGCTAAAGATCTGTCTGGACCTTCACTTAACACTAGTGATCACATTAATGGACACACTGAACAACACCATTAAAGGTAATGTCTATTTTATACTATGACCCATGTGTCACCACAAAGGTTAATACAATGTGCAATGCAATGTGGTGGTTAATTGTCTCTGTGAGTACACTTTGGATAACCTAACGGTGCCCAGCTACATCCTGTTGTGCCTTGTAATGCCGCACAGCGTCCTGCTATGCCATGAACTACAACAAAGAACTGCTACAAACTACTATTTTTTCTATTTTTTTTATTTCCACTAACCTCAACTGGCCCGTCAGACACCGCCTACCAAGAGCCTGGGTCTGTCCGAAGTTTCTGCCTAAAAGGAAGTTTTTCCTCGCCACTGTCGCACTGTTGCTTGCTCTGGAGGAAACTACTAGAACTGCTGGGTCCTTGTGGATTCTGGAGTGTGGTCTAGACCTACTCTATCTGTAAAGTGTCTTGAGATAACTGTTGTTATGAATTGATACTATAAATAAAATTGACTTGAATTAATTATAGACTAGGGATCAAAAACACAACATACTGGAAGGAATGGCTGCTGAAATATATAAGCATAAAGCTTATCCTAGTACTAAAAATATTGTCATGGCTGCAGAGGCTTTGGTGAGCAAACATCCCTGTCTAAAAGAAAAAGGTTCCAAAACAGGGTATGAGGGTTGGAAGAACAGCCTGCGTTTCAAGATGGGCAACTACAGGACCAAACTGAGCAGGGCAGGCATTAAGGATGTGGCTGTGAATGCAGGAAAGCGCAGCAGGACCTATCCAGAAGGTGGAGCATCCAGGGCCAACATCAAAAGACCCAGAAGAGGAGAAATAAACTTCCTGCCCAGTTATCCCCAACGAGAAACTAAGGACACACTGGAGAACCAGAGGCTTGAGATGGTGGAGCAGTTCAAGAAGACGGTGATTGATAGAGACATGATTATGATCCATCAACATATGCAGCGCACCTTTGCACTCAGGCGTGAAGAAATTGTAAATTCAGCTCCTCCCATTGCTGAACTGAAAGACAGATGGCCTGCACTCTTTTGTGAAGCCCAAGTGAAATAAAAGTTGACAAGACACATATTGTCAAAGTTCTGATTGCAGCACTGTTTGATCTGGATAAAGAGATCAAAGATGATTAGTGTTAATGTGGTTTGTCCAAAGTTTTTTTTTCCCCTTACAGTCTTATGTGGCTTAAAGTTAATGAATGATGCAATTTGATTTTTTGTTTTTAAAAAAATTGTTTTTTTTCTATGCAGCTCTACAGTGAATTCCACAGGATCACCAATCAAAATCTACCGTATTCCTTCTTTGTTGCACTTGACAAGTACACACCTCAGCTGTTGAAGCTACAAAAAGAGGAAGACTGGAGGTTTTGGCGAGAAGATGGAGGAAGTTTTGATGGCATATGACGAACAGGTAAAAACATTTTTATAGCATGAATGCATAACATTGATGTTGAATGTGAACAGAACGGCAGAACCAAACATGCATTCTTTGTCTTTTTGTGCCACAGGACAACAGCAACATCCCTGCAGCTCAAACAGCAGCCCTGGCCGGCCTTCCGCTGTACTTAAAGGAGGATTCATCCGAGGTCTTCAGAACTTGCAAGGTATTTTTGTATTCTCCTTTTCCTGTTTTCATAGCTCAATACCTCATCTATTTTGCAAAGAGAAATCACTGAACATAAAAATTAGGAACTGCCTTTTGCTGCGTTGTGTACCTGTTGGCTGCGTTTTAGAGCAATTTTCCACATTACTTAAGTTTTTCTGTGTAGTGCGGCAGAGCGTTAAAAGGATGCTAGGGTCTTAAACTTAATTAAATGCTGCATGTCTTTATTCTGAAGTAGTCTTAAGTAAACAGTAAGAATGAGATGGGACAAAATAATTAATTAAATGGATTTCTATTTTATTTTTATTAAGGCTGGCCCGAGTTGTTCATCAACACTATAATTTATAGTCACGCAGAAATATACTACTTCTAAATTTTATAATTCAGTTATATACATATGGTACAACCACGTGAGTCTTGTATAAAAGTTGATCAAGATTTAAAAAAAAAAAAAAAAACTTTAGTGGTATTCAGATAAAACAAATGTTAAAATTGTGCTTAAAAATCTAGTCTCAACAGGCACTTAGACACATTTAACACACTATACTCCCAAATTTGTAACAGAAGTTGATGGTGTATAAAATAACTGAACACCATAGACCTCCTACTCATCTCTTTGTGTTTTGTTCGTGCCTTTCTAAACTAAAACTTCTACATTAGGTCCAGATCAATGGGTTTCAAATGCTCAGGTTCAGGTGCTCTGATTATGTCTTGAAGCAGTTGAAAAGAGGAAACCTTATCTGTAAACTGATCACTTTATCAGATATTCTATTGGGAACAAGAAGACGCAAAGTAGAGCTCTCCATTGATTTATATGGGCAGGTAAATTGTTGGTATGAATCCACTTAAATAATCTTGTAGTCTCAGTTTGATATTAGTACATCATTATACTTTTTGTAAGCTTAATGAGTTGTACAATTACACTCCCACATCCTGAACATGTATTCCCTTTCCAGGATGAGTTGGAGGCAATCCAGGATGGAGCAGTGGCTCTGGTGGCAGTGGTGAATGAAGAGGAGGTGCCTGCTGGAGTTCCCTTTGAAACTCACCATGTTTCAATTGTCCTTGAGGATCAGGTTGTAATGTCTCACAGATCTTGGACTGATTCACTGGTGATTTTGTTTGGACTGATCTATGCCCTTCATTTGAGCTATCCTGAGAAGCTAAGTGGCTTCTTTGAGTTCATCCAGGTTGTCCACCTAAACCTTGATGATGGAAGAAAGCAGCTCAAACCTAAGTTACAAGCCTTGAGAAATGAGTTAGAGTAAAGATTTTAACATGTTCTTTTTTTGAAGGTCAGAAATGTTCTAAAAATTATCTTTTGGCTTGCATACCAAAACTGTTTGTTTAGATGTATGTGTTTAAACAGATACTTGTCTACACAGTTACAGCTAGGTTGGTTGGCTTTCTACTTAAGCTGAAAAAAAACGGGCACTAATTAATAATGTTGTAATGTTTTCAGTTTCAAGGTATTTTTGTGCTAGATTTCTGTGTTGAAACAGACAGTTGGCTTTCTACTTAAAGGAGAACTCCGGTTGATTGCAATACGCAGCTTTGTTTCTAAATGTGGAGATCTGTCAGTAGAGATAAACAAAACCAATCGGTGCTGCCTACACCGAGTTATCCTCCTGCTAGTATTTGCTTCCAAACAGGCTTAAACAGGGCAAGTTATAAATGTGTTGTCAGCCTCTAAATGTCACTGAAAGTGCCCACCCATGTGAAGTGATTCCTACTGGGTGAATCTGACTGCAGTAGATGTGAAAGAAATGCATGAAAATTGTATTTATTCAGCTCTGTGTAGTTCCTGTGTTGATACTGCAAGGAGAGTTTAGGGACCGTCTAAACTAAAACCCCAAAAAGAGATAAAACATATTTTTAAAAATAAGCATATGCTTTTTTTTTTATAAACTAAGTGCCTTAATACAACTAGCAAACTAACAGGAGAGACATTATAATTGAGGTAAGTTTGGAGACACTACCTTATTTAATCATCAAATTGATAGCCTCCTTATTTTAGTTGTATCTCTTTTCTGTGTTGTAGTTTGTAGACGGTCCCTGAGCTCTCTAACTGGTCTCAACACAGTTGACTAAACACAGCTGAATTAACAAAACTTTTATGCCTGTCTGTCACAACTCCAGCAGTCAGACTCACTGTGTTCACTCTGAAGGAATCACTGCACATGGGGGGGGGGGCACTTTAAATAACATTTTGAACATGTTTATAGGCTAAAAACACATTTAAAACTTGCCCTATTCAAGCCTGTTGGGTGCTACCGCTAGCAGGAAGATAACTCGGTGTAGGCAGCACCGATTGAAAAGATTTTGTCTCTACTGACAGACCTGATTGGTTACTTTTTTCTCTCAACTGACAGAGCTATGTGTTGGAATTGACTGGCTGTAGTGAGAAACACGGGCACTAATTAATTAAATAATGTCTTCAGTTTCAAGGTATTTTTGTACTAGATTTGTGTTAAAACAGATAGTTGGTGAGAAACACATGCACTCATTAATACTGCTGTACTTTTTTCAGTTTAAAGGTATTTTTGTGCTAGCACAAATATGATCAATAATAGCATCAATTTAATTTTGTTTTTATTTTTTAGGAGTGTTAATTTTACAGTGTTTGACAAACACTTTATTTTAAAATGTGGACATTAAAATGTTTTAACATTGATGTTATTCAGCATTCAACTAAATAAATAGTTGAAGTTGTTTCAGACATGTTTGTATTGTGTTAATGCCACTTAAAAGGTTTAAGGCAATCGGTTTCCTCAAATTAATTGAGTAGCCACAAAGTTGTCACAACTAATACGTAATAATTTACTTTAGCGGAAATAAACTGAGTAAATGAAACTTAAGTGGTATCATTTGTATAAAGAAGATTGCTTTAAGTAAGTGTTACTTAAATCAGATAAATTGTATTGACACATTATAAATAAGTTTGGAGAAAAGCAACGTTTGAGTAAAAAATACTTGATAGATTTAAGTCATATTAACTGAATGGCATTAGTAGTATACACTTTATCTAACCAAGTAATCTTAACAATAAGTAAGAGTTACTTGGACACAAATCAACTATTTTGTTATGATTAAATTGTTTGAGTTAATATACTTAAATGATTCAAGGCAATCGGTTTCCTCAAACGGTTTGAGTTGAACTAACTCATCAGGTTTTACAGTGTATATATTTTCGTTGGACAATTTTTATCATATAATAATTTAAATATTCTTAGGAATTCTTCATATACTTTGTCAACATCTTTTTCCTTATCAATAAACTCCCAGTCTTGTGCTAGCAGATCAACTTTTAATGCCTCCATTGTTTCCTCTGTTCTAACCCTTTTGGAGATTGGTTTATTAACATGTCTGTTCAGAGTGTAGTTGCTGTCATAAACTGTAAAAATTGGTAGGTGGTCACTGATATCGTTTATTAGTAATCCACTCACTGTATTGTTGTGTATGATATTTGTAAATATATTGTCTATTAGTGTTGCACAGTGAGAAGTAATTCGGCTGGGTCTGGTAATTTTGGGATATAGGCCTAGACTAAACACAGTGTTGATAAATTCCTCTGTCATTTTATGGTTATTTGGATTTAACAAGTCAATATTGAAGTCCCCACTGATGAACATAACTTTTTCGCTAGTTTTTGTAAATGTCTCTTCCATCCAGTCCTTAAAAGTGTCAATATTCGAACCAGGTGACCTGTATATGCAACTTACAATTATATTTTTCTTCTTTTCCATACATATTTCTATTGTGACACATTCCAATAAATTATTCACCGCCATTGACATTTTGTCCACCCCCTTGTAATTTAAATCCCTATCTACATACAGTATCACACCACCCCCACTCTTGTTTACTCTGTTAATAGAAAACATTTCATATCCTTCAATTCCAAAATCTGATTCTTTTTCACTGTTTATCCAAGTTTCTGTTATTGCAATTATGTTAAAGTGCTGTTTCAATTGCTTTAGACAGTGTTTGATACTGTGAAAGTTGGCATACAGACTTCTGCTGTTAAAGTGGATAATGGATAATAGCTGTTCGGTCTTGATTGACCTATTAAATTGTTCATCAGTGTAATAGTTGCAGTTATTGAATATGTTAGCAAAGAAATTATTCTCAGAATCAATGTCATTTTCCATATCCTGTGAGTGATGTTCAGTGTACTGGAAGGTGTTCAGTTCCAGGTGCTCATATTCAACCAGACTTTGTAGTAAGTGACTATCTCCATTATGTGTATGAGTTTTATTTAGTGACATAGTGAGATAAAAGTTTCAAAATTTCATAGGCCTACCTGTTTATGTATTAATGTTAGCTGGCCTTGGTTGTTTTGGTGTGCTGGACCGGGGATGAATGATCAGTTTGTCCTGCCGTAAATAGGCAATGTCCCCCCTTTCTCTCGCCGCTCTTAAATCCGGCATGAGTTCTTTCCTTTTCCTTCTGATTGCCTCCGTGAAGTCTTCGTTTATGTATATTCTGGAACCTTTCAGATTTCTGGTTTTTTGTAGTATTTCGGTTCTGTCCTTGTGCCTTAGGAATTTTACCACAATTGGCCCCGGTCGGTCTCCTCCAGGTTTTCCTGTGCGGTGGGCCCTCTCCACCTCAACCTCGCGTTGCAGCTATAATTTTTCCTTCACAACTTGTTTTACCTTTTCCTCCGTCTCTGACCAGGTTTCCCTGGTTATTGATTCCAGTCTAGTGCTGGTGGAGTCCATTATTAGCTTGACAAAGCCTTTGAAATTGCTGTGTTGTTGTTCCAGTAGTGCGGTGCTTTTTGTTGCTGCAGCAGTTCATTTACACTGGCGATTGTCACATATTCATCTTCCTGTTTAGCCTTTTTTTAGACTTGTTAGCCCACCTGTTTTTTGAATTTGTTCAGATGGAGTCTGGTGGAGATATGCTGCTCCTGGGCCTGGTGGTAGATGGCTTCTCCTGGGCCTGGTGGTAGATGGCTGATCCTGGGTCTTGTGGGAGCCTGTCTGCTCCTGGGCCTTGTGGGAGCCTGTCTGCTCCTGGGCCTGGTGGTAGCTGTCTGCTCCTGGGCCTGGTGTTAGCTGTCTGCTCCTGGGCCTGGTGTTAGCTGGCTGCTCCTGGGCCTGGTGGGAGATGGCTGCTCCTGGGCCTGGTGGGAGATGGCTGCTCCAGGGCCTGGTGGTAGCCTGCTGCTCCTGGGCCTGGTGGTAGCCTGCTGCTCCTGGGCCTGGTGGTAGCCTGCTGCTCTGCACTGCTGCTCTGCTCTGCTGCTCTGCACTGCTGGCTTAAACAGGGAAAGGTATTACATTCTGTTTATCGCACCGTTGTGACGAAAAGAGAGCTGAGCCAGAAGGCAAAGCTCTCGATCTACCGGGCAATTTTCGTTCCTACCCTCACCTATGGTCATGAAGGCTGGGTCATGACCGAAAGACGGAGATCCAGGGTACAAGCGGCCGAAATGGGTTTCCTCAGGAGGGTGGCTGGCGTCTCCCTTAGAGATAGGGTGAGAAGCTCAGTCATCCGAGAGGAGCTCGGAATAGAGCCGCTGCTCCTTCACGTTGAAAGGAGCCAGTTGAGGTGGTTTGGGCATCTGATAAGGATGCCTCCTGGGTGCCTCCCTAGGGAGGTGTTCCAGGCACGTCCAGCTGGGAGGAGGCCTCGGGGAAGACAGATTATATCTCCAACCTGGCCTGGGAACGCCTCGGGATCCCCCAGTCGGAGCTGGTTGATGTGGCTCGGGAAAGGGAAGTGTGGGGTCCCCTACTGGAGCTGCTGCCCCCGCAACCCGATACCGGATAAGCGGATGAAGATGGATGGATGGATGGATAGTTAAAAATCTTAACAATTTATATGAGGCAAACTATAATCCAATTAACCAAAATATTAAAAAAGATATTGAAAGATGGTCCAGTCACCCACTGGACTTTAGTAATAAAATTAACGTAATTAAGATGAACATTTTGCTTAGATTGCTATATCTATTCCAGGCCTTACCAGCAGAGGTCCGTCAAAACCAGTTCTTAGCCTGGGATTAGCTTTTTTCTAGATTTATCTGGGACGGAAAGAAGCCTAGAATACAATATGCAATACTTCAGTTGGCCAAACATAAAAGAGGAATGGTGCTCCCAAATCTCAAAGATGACTTTTGTGCAGCTCAACTCTGCCCCTTAGTTCTTTGGTGTAATGACAACTATTTTGCTAGATGGAAAAAAATTGAGACATGTGTTGGCCATCAGATCCAGTCAGTGTTAGGAGAAAAAAAAATCCCCTCATTAGTCAAACGTAAAGTAGACGCTATAACTTCTAACGCTCTAGAGTTCTGGTTTAGTTCTTTTTGAGGCAGATAAAACTAAGGAAAGACCAGAGAGTTCTTGGTGGATAGCCTTTGGATGGATAGCCTTTGACACCCAGTTTAAGCATGTGTAAGAAAACACACAAACAAACAGAAAAAGGGAGAGAGGTACAGAGACGCAGAGAATAGGGGTGACTCACGAACACAGGGACCGAAGGCAGACCGAGGGAAGGGATTTAGGAGGCCCGAGGGGATGCATGAGGGTGCCCAGGGGAGGGCGCACTAGGGACGCGAGGAAGCCCCCGGGGGGGGGGCTCACTGAAGAGCCCGCGGAGGGGCTCACGGAAGAGCCCGCGGAGAGGCTCACGGAAGAGCCCGCGGAGACGGGACGGGCATAGAGACAATAGGGTCGGGTTCAGGGACAATTTCGGGTGGGACGGACGGAGACGGCGGGACTACAGACGGATCAGGTGTAGGAACAAATTTGGACGGTGTGGACGCAGGGACAGGAAGGAAGAAGGGGACAGGAATGGTGACAGGGACAGGGACAGTGACCGGGACAGGGACAAAGACTGGGACAGAGACAAATACAGGGACTGAGACAAGCATGGGGACAGATGAAGGCACAGGGACAGGGATACGAACAGGCACAGAGACAGGGACAGGAACAGACACAGTGACAGGGACAAACACAGAGACAGGGACGGACACAAGACCAGGGAGACTAGGACTAGGAGAAGCAAAGATATGGTGGACCGGGGTTCCTGAGGGCCTGGGACTAAGGCCAGGACCTGAGGAAGCCAGGGGACTGGGTCCCGAGGGACCCCTAAAACCGGGACCAGGGGGACCGCGGGAGCCAATGCCCAGGGAGGGCAGAGGCCCAGATGCCGGCTGGGGGTCGGGGGCGCTGACCGCCGATCGAGGGCCACAAATGTTGGCCGTTGGCCGGGGGCCAGGGCTACGAGCGTCAGCCGGGGATCGAAAGTGCTGGGCCTCTAGTCAGGGTCGGGTGGTCCGGTCAGTAGGTCAGGATTGGAGGGTTTGGTCGACCGGTCTGGGTGTGGGGGGCCGGTCGGCTGGTCTGGGTCAAGGGGGCCAGTCGGCCGGTCTGGGGGGCCACTCGGCCGGTCTGGGTCTGGGGGGCCAGTCGGCCGGTCTGGGTCTGTTCCCAGGGAGGACTGCTCAGTGGACACTCCCTGGGAACCTGTCTTTGTGGGCGCCGGCTGAGGGTCCGAGGTGGATCCCAGGGAGGACTGTCCAGTGCACACTCCCTGGGCATCCGCCTCTGCAGGCACTGGCTGGGGATCCGCATCATTGACAGGAGCCGACGGCTGGGGGTCCGCCTTGTCGGCGGGAACCGGCAGCTGGGGTTCCGCATCGTCGGCGGGAGCCGGCGGCTGGGGGTCCGGGACATTGGATGCAGGCTCCGTGAGGCTGGACCACACAGGTGCTGGAGTGGGGGGCCGAGAAAGGCGAAGGGGCCCCTTACGTCCTTCTCCACGTCTGCGGCCACCCCGATTCCCGGATAAGTCGGCCAGGTGGGTTCCCTCGAACGACCATCCATCCGTCTCCTCTTTGCGTTTGAGCCAGCTGTGGAAATGCTCAAACAGAGAGCGCCACTTCCCAGGCTCCTCTCCGAAGGGGTCCGTGGTGTGGCCAGGGGACGCTGGTGGCTGGGTCAGGAACGCTGCTCCAACCGCAATGGTGTTGGTGGGCCTGTATGTAGCCGGGCAGGAGGGCGAGTCATTGGGCGCCGTGGTAACACTAAGTAACATCATGGAAACTAGCTTAAATTCCTCAAACACAGCTGAGTGTGTAGGAGAAGCAGGTAAAAACACCTTAAAATTAGCACTGGTGATTTTCCTGATAGATGCTACTTTGTCAATAAAATAACCAAGACTTTTCTTTCATGTACTGATTGACACATCTGTCGGAGCAGAGGAGCATGGATTTATGACTGAGTTAATAGTATTAAAAAACACTCTAGGTTCATGGCAACTGCTAGCTATGATAAAAGAAAGATCCTGCATCTTCGCCCCCTTCACAGCATTAAGTAGAATGCCTGACTCTGTTTTGCTTGTTAAGAGAATCGATGGGTCTAAGGTTAATGCTGCAAAACTCACACATCTAGAAAGGAGAATTAAGAACACTGAAGCTAAATTAAAAAGGAATATATCTGAATCTATTTTAAAATAATTGACCCACCTTAAATAGGAATACACTATTATAATATCCATAAAACTTAGTTTTTTTGGCCCAGGCAGACTATTTATAGTCTTCAGATTATTTATAGTCTGCCTGGCTACATCAGGGGATAAAGCAGGAACATTTTTGGCTACATTATACCAAAGAATCTAGCTCCTTGGTAGCCACAGTGAAGACTGGGGATGGACGCCTGACAACTTAGTCAAGGAAAACAAATGATGTATTCAAGAAATTTTATATAAATCTTAATACATCTGAAAACACTGCCACAGACAAAGAGATAGTGTAGTTTCTCAACAAATTAAATTTCTTAAGCTGAGTGTCTCACAACAGGAGATTTACCTATTAAATCACAGGAGATACTTGATGCAATTAAGGCCCTACCATCAGGCCAAGATGCGTTTACCGCAGAATTTTTTAAATGTTATGCAGAAAACCTATTACCATTATTTGAAAATATGCTTGCAGAAGCATTCAAATTTGGCAAATTACCTTCGTCCTTAAACCATGCAATTATCACACTTATCCTTAAAAAAGAAAAGGACTTGACTGACTGTAAAAGCTATCGTCCAATAAACTTTATGTCTGTTGATTGTAGACTTTTATCTAAAGTACTTGCAAATAGACTGGATAAACACTTATCCATCCTGACCAAGTGGGCTTTATTAGACAAAGAAATTCTTCTGATAATGTGAAACGCCTTTTAAATATTACGTGGTCGGTGCGAGACTCCGATCCAACAGCAGCTATCTCACTTGACACTGAGAAAGCGTTTGACAGGCTGGAATGGAGGTATATGTTTCATACGCTTAAAACTTTTGGATTTCTCGGATGGATAGATAGTCTTTACAAAGACCCACATGCTGCAGGGAGAACAAAGGGCCTTATTTCCTCTTATTTCACACTTCGTAGAGGCACCCGACAAGGCTCTTCATTATCGCCAGGGCTTTTCTGTCTGGCTCTTGAGCCTCTTGCAGCAGCTATTCACAAGAATCAGACTATTCAGGGAGTTAAAATTAATGAGTCTACACCTAAGCTTCTGCTTTACGCGGACGGCATTTTGTGGCTTGCCTCGGGCCCAGCCAGATCTGTCCCAGCTCTATTGGACGTTATTGAGTTGTTCAGGGTATAAAGTCAACTGGTATAAGTCAGAGGCCCTTCCGCTGACTTGGCATTCTCTTCCCTCACCAAATTGACAAAATAATAGAAAAGAATTTGGACCCACTTTTTAATAACATTTCATTAGATACTGATAGATGGTCAACACTATTCTAATCATAATGGGGAGAGATTGACGTCCTGAAGATTAACTGTGCGCTGAAGTTGAATTATTTGGTTTAATGTCTTCTTATTGCAATACCCCAAAAGTGCTTCAAAAAGGTTTGACCAAATATGCAAAACATTCTTCTGGAAGGGTAAACATGGAAGGATAAAATAAGAAAGGCTTCAGGTGCCAATCAATAAGGGTGGCATGGTCCTCCCCAAACTAGCCCTTTATCATTATGCCTTTTGTCTGAGACATATAGCTCTGTGGACTGAGAGAGCCCTTCCCTGGTTTGAGATTGAAGATGGTTCTCCCCAGCTATAAATTCTCTGTCTAGCAAAAAATACCCTTCGAATTAAAATCCCACCCTATCATACCCAACCTCTGGAATGTGTGAAAGAAGTTTTGTAAAGTTTTTAATATCAATGCCTTTTTTTTAAGATTATTTTTTGGGGCTTTTCCCTTTATTTTTTATGGATAGACATGGAAGGGGGAGAGAGATGGGGGGATGACATGCAGTAAAGGGCCACGGGTTGGAGTTGAACCCGGGCCGCTGCAAGACTCAGCCAACAATGCTCTTACTAGGTGAACTAGAGGCAACCCCAATATCTTCAGCGCCGCTGCTAGCCGTTTTGGTGCCGTAAGAATAATTCCTAATACAAAATATTCAAACAAAGAATCTTGTAGCTGGGTCGAGGCCTCGGGGAAGACCCAGGACTAGGTGGAGAGATTATATCTCCAACCTGGCCTGGAACGCCTCGGGATCCCCCAGTCGGAGCTGGTTGATGGGGCTCAGGAAATGGAAGTTTGGGGAACAGTCCCCACTGGAGCTGCTGCCCCCGCGACCAGATACCGGATAAGGGAATGAAGATGGATGGATGGAATGGAGAATCTTGTACTGAAAAAAATGTCTAAACATTTAAAACTGAAAGACTGCATTACTTATCAGCTATTTGATTAATCTAATCCAATCAAATATAAAAGCATAATATAATGAGCAAAATTGCACACAATTCAACAATAATGTTTGCTTTATATCATTCGTAATGATATTTTACATTTACTGTATATCTTACCTACAGGACTAAAAGCAAAATGATACACCTTACACAAGACTACATTTTTGGGTCTTAAACATTATTTTACCATTTAACTGAATACAACTTAATATGGTTATCGGAGCATTTTGTCTACAATACGTTTTTCTATTTCACCGGCAGATGTTGTCCATGCCTTTGCATCCTGACATAAATGCAATCAAATCAAAAGTTAATTTTGTCATGTAGCCCAGCTTCTGTCACATTCAGATGTAGCTTAGCTAGCTGTAGCAGTAACACTAAAAGTCTGAGTTTTTCAGACTTCACATTTCCAAGCCATTTTCTGTCCCACTGCACATCCGACACCTCACCCAATTTGTGTGGGAGACCGTAGCCTACATTCTGCTTAATTCTACCGAATGACAATCCTAAAGATGGTTGTGGGTTTATTGTGCATTGCAAATGCCAACATCTGCATTCTCAAATGACACTATGCTAGGTAAACTAATGTTTAATAACTCATGTATTAAACATACATGACAAGACTATTAATCGCACGTTACATGGTAATATGAAGTCTGAAGCAAGATGAATTGTTAAATTACCTTGTGCACTGACTGCTAACTGTTACTGCGAAAGTATTGACCACTGTTACTTCAAAATAAACCATAAACTACTGCTCAATATCATCATTATCAGTAACATTTACAGGGTAGATGTACAATGGACCTCACGTACCAAAAATTACACATGTGGACAACTAGGTGGAGCTATACTGTTTTTTTGTCTTTAACGCCCATATTAAACTTTGCACATTTGCATCCATGTGTTCACTGAATCAAGCTGAATCAATTATATAGGCCACGCCCATTTCTGCTAAAAAAAAAATTCTAAATATCGCGCTATGCGCAAAAACAACTCTTTCGAACTCCTCCTAGGAAGTGTGACCGATCTGCACGATACTTGGTACGTAGCATCTCCAGATGGCCTTGACAATTTTGCTACGTTAAAGTATGTGCATTTGATGACCGAACAAATTTTCGCACCAAACACACGCCATATCTCAGCCAAATTAAATGTTATCAGCAAAAGATCGAAGATTTGCAATCTTCTTGAATCTCTGCAGGTAGTATCTGCTGACAGTCATGACGAAAAGCTATCCAAAGATTTTTGAAGTTATAGGGAAGCTACTTCCTGTCGGGGGCTGTTCAAAAAGGAAGTTGCGTGTCTGGCCAAGATTTATTCCGACTGCCACCAAACATGACACCAAACATGACACAGCTGTTCTGCATAGGGGCTTGAGCATCCATGCCCTTTTTTTATTGATATATGGGAAACATACTTTGTCTAACTCCTCCTGGGCTGTCAGTCCAATCTGCATGAAAACTTGGATATAGACTTGGGGGACCCTTGTCACAAAAAGCTATCAAAAGAAGATTGATAGCTAACACAATAAACAAGTTATAGAGGACCAACCCACCTGTAGGTGGCTGTTGAAACAAGGACGGTTGCATCTTGTCAAAAGTTATTCAGATTTAAACGAAACTTAGAATGTGTGGTCTACATGTGATATTGAGCCGCAGCCATACCCCTGTACACAGACCACGTCCCCTTTCATAACTAGTGAATCGTTTAAAGGCTGTGTTCTTTTTCCCCCAGCATGTTTCCTTGGATCAGGGAGGCTCCAAAATCCTGGTTGCAGCTGTCGCCGTGGTCCTGCTATACGTCTTGCGATGCCCTGTTACATCCTGCTACACTCTGCTGTGCCTTTTAATGCCGTGCAGTGCCCTGCTATGCCATGCGCTACTACAAACTACTATTGTAGTCACTATTCAATTATCTTTAACTGTGACTGTTATGGCTTTTTTTTCACTGCTGGTAACAGCTTGACTCGCCTCGACTCGTCTCGTCTCTACTCGACGCATTCAGCGTCCGTTTTCCATTGCAGATTGAGTAACGCCTCAGCGTGGCTGGTCACCATAGTTACGCGTGATAATGTAATTTTCAACAAGACTCACAACAGCATGTTGGCTACTTTCCACAGCCAGAAGAATTTTTTTGTTTCAAAAGAAGCTGAAGGAAGCAACAAAAGTCACAGCAAAAAAAAAAAAACAGGAGTTTGGGAATTCTGAGTTCAGATGTTGACAAGACTATTGTTCGCCGACACAAAAGGGTAAGTTAAGTTTCCTGCTAATTAGGGATGAGCCGAGTACTCGGCTGAAACGAGTATCCGGTACGGATAAAGCAATTTTGCCGAGTACAAGTATTATACGAGTAATGCAAGTCAATATCTGTACTCAGATTCAATGAAAGTCTCCATTGACTATGTCTCCGTTCTGTGATAGGCTAGTCACAGTGCTAGTCACAGCGCCTCTCCCTTACACTATTCTGTGATAGGCTAATCCCAGCACCCCTCCCTACACACACAGATTCCTTGTGTTGCTGTGTGCCGCTCCTCTCACTCGCGCTCAGAAAACAGAGAAGTGAACAGCTCTCTCCCCTTCAGGTCCGTGGGGCTTTTCCGATAACCTTTAGGGTTTCTTCAGCTTCAGGTTTGTTTTATACTTCGGTTTGAAGTAGTACCTAGCATCCAGGAAACTTCTGGTAACCGTGGGGATTGTTCAGACATTGTGCTTGGTAGAATGCGACTCGCGTTGCATCTCTGCCATCAGTTTTTTTTTAACTGCCTGCTGGCTCTAACCAGTTTTTTTGAGTGTCTGAAACTTTCTTGCTGTGTTTTATAAAAAAAAATAAAAGGCAGTTGCGGTATAAATAAATAATATTACAAATTAAGATACACACACAAACACATTCCAACCCCCCACCTCCCTCTCTCTCTTTGTTTCTCTATCTCTCTCTCTGTATCTCTTACTCACAGACACACACACTCACACAGACCTGGGGTGAAAATAAAAAAGAACCAAAAAAAAAATGATCACACTGATCATAGAAAAATTAAAAGTAAAAAAAGAAAGTTATATTGTTGAGTATGAAAACTCTAGTTCATTACATTTTACTTAATAATTGCAACCACATTGTTGTATTTATTGTTGCAAAACTTGTTGTATATTGTAGGCCTATATAGTTCGTTTGTTACCATGACAACACCACGGACCTGAAGCTCAATGCTGATGCTGTCATGGAAATAGTTTTCTAATCAGCAATAAATATAACAATTTCTGATCAACCCATATCAATTGCATGCTTAAAATAACATACCGGTTAAAGCCCCGCCCATTTCAAGACAACCAGACCCACTTCTGGGTTAAATCTGACCACTTCCGGGTTAGGCCCCGCCCAGTCCGAGTACAGATACGGACACAGATAATTCATGTGGTAAACAGATACAGATACAGATACAGATAATGCTGTACTCGCTCATCTCTACTGGTAATGTTAGCTAACATTTGCATGTTGCCGGTCAGTATTTACTATACGCTATACAAAGTACATGAACTTTAGCAACCATGATTACACACCAAAATATGTGTGCTGTGTACCGTTTGTGTTTCAGATCATTCACGCTTTGCAAAATCGCCGCCGCAGACCGTCTGGTGGGCGTTCGATATACGACGGTTAAAATCTCTGGTTCTGACCGGCTTTGCTTTGTATAATCTTTATGAGAGTCATAAAGAGGCTTATGACAACAACTGGGATGCATCTGGGCCAGCAGAGCCGGGGGGACACTGTCATTGGGTGCAGAGGAAGAAGACCGGGATGTACGGGAGGGTTTGATAAGCTACTTGAAAAGCTAAATAAAAACTTTTCTTTGATATATTGTCTTGTTTTTTTAAAGTAACAGTGTGCAATATTGGAAACGACATGCAAAAGCCCCTAATAGCCCTGAATATTTAACAGTTGAAAAGTGAGAATAGAGCAGAGAGAAGATAGTCTGTCGGTGTCTGGCTAGATTTTTTTTTTAAATGTCGCGTTTGTTCCGGACACACACTCCGCACTCTTGTTCGCTAAAAACGCAGTGAGAAGTGATGATTCTCTCCGACCAACCAGCAGTCTGCAGGATTCCACGTCACCTTTTGGTATCGCCTCAGCTCGCTTGGAACCTCAACTGAGGTAGTACTAAAAAAAGTACCTGGTGACAGGTCCCAGTGACTTTTTTTGTAATGGAAAACCAAAAAAGGCGAGTAGAGTCAAGGCGAGTTGAGTAGATTCCACGCAGTGGAAAACCGCCATTATTTTCACTCTTCATTTCAACCCCAACCGGCCGTCAAACACCGCCTACCAAGAGCCTGGGTCTGTCCGAGGTTTGTGTGTGGTCTAGACCTACTCTATCTGTAAAGTATCTTAAGATAACACTAGTTATGAATTGATAATATAAATACAATTGAACGGAATTTCAACTGAGCACAGTGGGTTGTTTTTGAGAGCATCATCAACAAATGCAGGATTGGTGATGGATCAGCTTTGTACTCATTTCAATCAGTTAAAAAACCCAAGATGTCTGTTTTACTTTATTTGAATTACCGTAGTTTTATTACTCATTCAGTGTGCCGATGTGCTGCATAAGCAGCAATCGGCACAATGACTATTATTGCCCATACTTATTTTAGTGGGAATGCTGTTCAGCATTCCAACTATTGTTATTCAGTTCTTTATTTTTAGTGGGAATGCTGTTCAGCATTTCCCACTATTGTTATTTTAGTGGGAATGCTGTTCAGCATTCCAACTATTGTTATTCGGTTCTTTATTTATTTTAGGGGAATGCTGTTCAGCATTTCCCACTATTGTTATTTTAGTGGGAATGCTGTTCAGCATTCCAACTATTGTATCGGTTCTTTATTTAGTATGCTGTTATTATTTTAGTGGGAATGCTGTTCAGCATTTCCCACTATTGTTATTCAGTTCTTTATTATTATTTTCGTCTTCCGTACGTTTTTGGCTCTCCGTATCTTCTGCATACTTTCAGCTATTTAAACCCATTCAACTTTTCAAATCTTCAGCTCTTTCAGCAGATGATGGGACCTCTTCAGCAATTTTTCTGCTATTTATACTTTTTCAAATATTAAGCTTTAAACAATTTTTTTAACATTAAAGTCAATGAGAGCACTCTTCAAATCCTTCAAATCTTCTTCAGCTTCAAAATGTATCTCCTCCTACATTTTTTCACCTACATACATGGTTCAACTTTAAAACGTTCACAAACTATTCAGCTATTTGGCTCTATCTTTTCAGATTGACATATTTTACAGTTTTTGTGAAAAAGCTGTTTAAGTACAGTGCACATTTTATGATTTTCTGGATTTATAATGGGTGTGTATTGCATTTGTTAGAGTGAGGAGTGATGTCATCAGAGTGAAAGGCTTCAAAAAATTATCTTACTCTGTTCTCTATAACTTGCTCCCACGCCAACAATTCTAACTTGTCATGGACAATTTATACATCAAAACGTAGGTATTCTTGTCTAGTTCCAGCCAATGTGCTCATTTATGTGATAGGAATTATACTTTTTGCTCAGCGAGCTTTCAAATGACCAGAGTTCACGATCTTGCTCCATTCACTGCAATGTTAAAGATTGTCCCCATTTCTGAGCAAAACGCAGAGCGAACCACTTTTTTAAATCGCTGATACGCCCACAATTATAACTTTATCCACATGAATTTACATCAATACGTTCACAAAGGCCTTCAGGTGCTCATGGGCAAGTTATTTTCTTTCTATTCATATCCCTTTGGCGCAATGACCATTTGTTTGGGAGCTGGTTTCACTGTCTAAGGAGCAGTGGTTTCCATTAGCTGACAGGTAAAGAGGGGTACAACAGCTGCGGTCGTTAACTGATTGCAGATCAAAAGAGATGACATCACAGACATCAAAGGCTTCCTAGCTGTGTTTACAAACATGGCCACTGATTAGATGTAGCCATGGCAACGCCTCCCCAGACACTCCAAAACTCTCTATGTCTGTCTGTCTCATTATATATTGCAAGTATAGCTTCCTGAACAATCCTTGGTGTCCACAGACACACAGACACACGCACACCACACATACAGAGACCACAAACACAGTCACACACACACAACACACACACACACACACATACACATACAGAGACACACACAGACACACGGACACACACACACAGACACAGACACATACACACACACAGACACACACATACAGACACACACACACACCACACACACAAACACACACACACATACACACACAGAGACACACACAGACAACACAGACACACAGACACAGACACATACACAGGCACACAGACACACACACACAGGGACACAGACACATAGACCACACACACACACACACACAAGCAGAGACACACACACACCCAGAGACAGACACACACACACAGACACACACACAAGCAGAGACACACAGAGACACAGACACACAGACACACACAGAGACAGACACACACATACACAAGGACACACACAGACACAGAGACAGACACACACACACACAGACACACACACACAAGCAGAGACACAGACACACAGAACACATACACACACAGACACACACACACGCACACAGACACAAACACACACAGTGATACACACACACACACCAGACACACACATACACAGAGACACACACACACACACAGACGAACACACACACAGAGACACACACAGAAACACACACACAGACAACACCACACACACAGACAGGACACACACACAGTCGCACACACACACAACACACCACAACCACACACAGACACACACACACACGGACACACACACACAGACACACAGAGACACACACATACAGACACACACACACAGACACACACATACACACACACACACAAACACACACACACACATACACACACAGAGACACACACAGACACACAGACACACAGACACAGACACATACACACACAGACACACACAGGCACAGACAAGCAGAGACACACACTCACAGACACAGACACACAGACATGATATATTATATATCAACATGTATAGTTCATTAGAAAGATGTTACTGTGGTGGTGCAGAGGTTATGTCTCATACCTTTCGTGCCAGAGACCCGGGTTCAAATCCCACAGTGGTTTAACATCATCTAGTGTTAAAACTCTTCAAATTCAACTTTTCAAATCTTCAGCTCTTTCAGCAGATGATGGGACTTCTTCAGCTATTTTTCTAAAATTTATACTTTTTCAAATATTAAGCTTTTAAACATTTTATTTTAACATTAAAGTCAATGAGAGCAAGCTTCAAATCCTTCAAATCTTCTTCTGTTCCCAAAAGTTTCAGCAACTTCATACTTTCACTTACAGACGTGGTTCAAACTTTAAAACCGGTGTGTGTGTGTGTGTGTGTGTGTGTGTGTGTGTGTGTGTCTCATTATATGTTACAATGTATAGCTTCCTGAACAAATCCTTTGGTGGTGGTGCAGTGGTTATGAGACACACACACACACACACACATTCACACACACAGACACACACACAACACACACACAAACACACCTACACTCTTTGTCTCATTATATATAGCAATGGATAGCATTGTAAACAGGTTCTTCGGTGGTAGCGTAGTGGTTACAACATATGCCTTTTGTGTGGGAGACCCGGGTTCAACTCCCACAGCGGGACCTCAACCAAAGTACTCCCCATAAAGACAGTCAACTCCTAGTGATGGCCCAGTGCATATGGACTGGGGTTTGATCCCCGCCGCAGTACATCAACCCTGACAAAGGATTTAACCCTATTATGATTTCTTGTGGTGTTATTCAACTTAATTAAAGCCATTCCGACTTTTTCAAATATTCTCACTACTTCAACATCTTCTTACTGAATTATGCTATTTCTCAAGTAGCATTAGCATTTCAATTTTTTTAGAATTTTTCCATCTTTTTTACATTATTGTTGTATTCAACTTAATTAAAACCATTCCTACTTTTTCAACTTTTTTTACTACTTTAAGTTTCCTACTTTTTTCCACTCTTCTCAAACTTCAACATCTTCTTACTGACTTAAGCTTTTCTACAGATTAGCTTAACTATTCATTTTACTTTTACTGAGTGTAACTATTCAACTAGGTTAGCTTTAGCAATTCAGCTATTCAGCATTCCCACGCATTTTCTGCAGGAAATGCATTTTCTAGTTATTTTAGTGGGAATGCTGTTCAGCATTCCAACTATTGTTATTCGGTTCTTTATTATTATTATTATTATTATTTCGTCTTCCGTACGTTTTTTGGCTCTCCGTATCTTCTGCATACTTTCAGCTATTTAAACCATTCAACTTTTCAAATCTTCAGCTCTTTCAGCAGATTATTGGACCTCTTCAGCAATTTTTCTGCTATTTATACTTTTTCAAATATTAAGCTTTTAAACAATTTTTTTTAACATTAAAGTCAATGAGAGCACTCTTCAAATCCTTCAAATCTTCTTCAGCTTCAAAATGTATCTCCTCCTACATTTTTTCACCTACAGACATGGTTAAAACTTTAAAACGTTCACAAACTATTCAGCTATTTTGCTCTATCTTTTCAGATTGACATATTTTACAGTTTTTGTGAAAAAGCTGTTTAAGTACAGTGCACATTTTATGATTTTTCTGCATTTATAATGGGTGTGTATTGCGTTTGTTAGAGTGTGGTGTGATGTCATCAGAGTGAAAGGCTTCGAAAAAATTATCTTACTCAGTTCTCTATAACTTGCTCCCACGCCAACAATTCTAACTTGTCATGGACAATTTATACATCAAAACGTAGGTATTCTTGTCTAGTTTCAGCCAATGTGCTCATTTATGCGATATGAATTATACTTTTCGCTCAGCGAGCTTTCAAATGTCAAGAGTTCAGGATATTTCTCCATTCACTGCCATGTTAAACATCCTCCCCATTTCTGAGCAAAACGCAGAGTGAAGCACTTTTTTACATCGCTGATACGCCCACATTTTTAAGTTAATCTACATGAATTTTATATCAATACGTTCACAAAAGCCTTCTGGTGCTCATGGGCAAGTTATTTATTTTCTATCTCATATCACTTAGGCGTAATGACCATTTGTTTGAGAGCTAGTTTCAGTCATTGAGGAGCTGCGTTTCCTACAGGTGAAGAAGGGTACAACAGCTGCGGTCGTTAACTGATTACAGATCAAAGAGATGACATCACAGACATCAAAGGCTTCCTAGCTGTGTTTACAAACATGGCCACTGATTACATGTAACCATGGCAACCCCTCCACAGACACTCCAAAACTCTCTATGTCTGTCTGTCTCATTATATATTGCAATGTATAGCTTCCTGAACAAGTCCTTGGGTGTCCACACACACACAGAGACACACACAGACACACACACACACATCTGAATTAAGCTTTATCTCAAGTTTAGCTTAGGCATTTCAATTCTTTTTGAATTTTTCCACCTTTTTTTACATTACTGTTGTTATTCAACTTAATTAAAAACCATTCCTACTTTTTTCAACTCTTCTCACTACTTCAACATTTTAACACACACACACACAGAGACACACAGATACATTATATATGACAATGTTTTTTGTTCTGTTTGGCAGGTCAGTGGTGGCGCAGTGGTTATGTGAAATGCCCTTCATGCGGTGGGCCAGGGTTCAATTCCTGCCCAGGCAGCTCATCTATTGATTTTATGAAGGATTTTAGCCCCGTTATGATTATTTATTATTCCATACGTTTTTTGGTTGTTCGTATCTTCTGAAGACTTTTAGTCATCAAAACCATTCAGCTTTTAAAATCTAGCTCTGGCTCCTTATGGTGGATTGATTTTATTCAACTTAATAAAAAAACATTCCTACTTTTTCAACTTTTTTTTACTACTTTAACATCTGAATTAAGCTTTATCTCAAGTTTAGCTTCAGCATTTCAATTCTTTTTTGAATTTTTCCACCTTTTTTTACATTACTGTTGTTATTCAACTTAATTAAAAACCATTCCTACTTTTTTCAACTCTTCTCACTACTTCAACATTTTAACACACACACACAGACACACACACACACTCACAGACACACACACACACACACAGACACACACACACAGGCAAACACACATACAAACAGAGACACACACACTAACACACACACACAGACACACACACTCACAAACACACCTACACTCTTTGTCTCATTATATATAACAATGGATAGCATTGTGAACAGGTTCTTTGGTGGTAGCGTAGTGGTTACAACATATGCCTTTTGTGTGGGAGACCCGGGTTCAATTCCCACAGCGGGACCTCAACCAAAGTACTCCCCATAAAGTCAGTCAACTCCTAGTGATGGCCCAGTGCGTATGGACGGGGGTTTAATCCCCGCCGCAGTACATCAACCCTGACAAAGGAATTTAACCCTATTATGAGTTCTTGTGGTGTTATTCAACTTAATGAACGCCATTCCGACTTTTTCAAATATTCTCACTACTTCAACATCTTCTTACTGAATTATGCTATTTCTCAAGTAGCTTTAGCATTTCAATTTTTTTAGAATTTTTCCATCTTTTTTACATTATTGTTGTTATTCAACTTAATTAAAAACCATTCCTACTTTTTCAACTTTTTTTACTACTTTAAGTTTCCTACTTTTTTCCACTCTTCTCAAAACTTCAACATCTTCTTACTGACTTAAGCTTTTTCTACAGATTAGCTTTAACTATTCATTTTACTTCATTCATTTAACTATTCAACTAGGTTAGCTTTAGCAATTCAGCTATTCAGCATTCCCACGCATTTTCTGCAGGAAATGCATTTTCTAGTTTCTTATTCTTAATCTTCCGCCAAATTTCGTCCCGCTACTAGTCCCAAAGCGTTGCCAACACGCGCACCACATTACACCGACATGTGGGTATTGATCGGGAATGGTGTGCTATGATTTTTCTAAGAGATGTGCCGCGTGGTTTTACCGAAATCGGCAAAAAAACGGCAAAGTTTTCTCATTGACTTGAATGGGAAATGTTTGGGAAAATCGCTCAACATCGCTCAAAACGCCCCTCTTTGGGACCGTGCTGTGTCGCCATACTTTAACGTAGAAACATGATTAAAAGTTTAAACCGAAGACAAGACTTTGGTGTTTATTGCGCTGAATGGGCGTTCAGATATCAAGCACGGTTTCTCCAGAATCCCAGTTTACGTATCGTCCCGTTTTTCAGATCGTCTCAGATTTTCCAATGTGTGTGTATGTGGCGGAATGTTCAGAGCTAGAGTGGGGAGACTAAAAAGTTATCTTTTTTTTTTCTCTATAACTTGCTCCCACGCCAACAATTCTAACTTGTCATGGACAATTTATACATCAAAACGTAGGTATCTTGTCTAGTTTCATCCAATGTGCTCATTTACGTGATATGATGTATACTTTCCGCTCAGCGACCTTTCAAATGAGAACAGTTCCACATTTTCCTCCATTCACTGTAATGTTAAACATCGTCTACATTTCTGAGCAAAACGCAGAGCGAAGGACTTTTTTACATCGCTGATACGCCCACATTTTTAAGTTCATCCACATAAATTTTATATCAATACGTTCACAAAGGCCTCATGGTGCCCACGAGAACCTCAATTAATTGATATCTTGTATCCTTTTGGTGATATGATCATTTGTTTGAGAGCTTGATCAGTCTCTTAATAGCTGGTAACAGTAGGTGCCAGGTGCAGTCGTTAACTGACTACATACCAAAGAGATGACATCACAGAGATAACAGGCTTCCTATTGGTCCTTAGTAACCAGGCAACCATAGTCTGTATGTCTGTCTGTGGACATCTATCTGTCTCCCTCTCTCTCAGACACACACACAGACAGACACACACACGTCCTAACATCTTAAATAGGTTTTAAAAAGTTATATCTCTGAAGGGTTAAGACACTTATTATTTTTTATTAACTTTTATAGCTGTTCGGATGTGCACCAAGTAGCAGGCACACTGATAAATTTCTGCGGAATTTTCTAGTTATATTTATTATTGTGCGTTTATCTGTGTCTACTTTTCTTTTTATCCCTTACTGTGTGAATTACCCCATTGTGGGATTAATGAAGGATTTAGACTCTTGAATCACCAATCATTTACATATTTACATTTTGCTTATTTTAGGGGCATATTATTCAATATTATTGCAGCAAGAACATATTTGACGCTGAAATAATGTTAAAAACTGAGCTAAACTTGCTTGAAAATTTAATATTTTATGTATCTTATACATCTAGAGCACTCAAGAAATTGCACAATGAGGTACAATCTTTGATGCCGTTAAAAGGTTTTTCTAACCAATACAAATGACTAAGGTATCATTTGTCCTGCCCTAACAAAACTAACAAAAGACTGTGGAAGATGTCTAAGCAATAAATATATTTTTTTTAATCCAGAAACGTGTTACAAAACAAACAGATTTCCCTCACATTAGTTATTCGTAGTTATTTATGAGTTCTCACTAAAATAATATGATAACTTGTTTGATTGTCACAAGAGAACAGAGGAACATCAAAATGTATTACAGTTTGGATAACTAAAATGTATAAAACTACAAACTTGAGGTATGAAACTTAAAGTACAAAAACATATTAACAAAAAAATACAATCAGTGTTGCCAACCGGGACGTTGCAGAGCGCCCTCTGGTGAACAAACTATGCAACGCCAACGCTCATAACATGGTTGACAGTCCATTTTTATTTTTTAAATATTCATTTATCAGAATCACGTGTCATTATAAATGATTCTGAAAAAAAAAGTAAATCGGCCATTATAAAGCCGATACCGATAGATCGGGAAATGCATAATATCGGCCAATAATATCGGCCTGCCGATATAATGGTTGGGCTCTACTTTCAACCAATCTCTAGAGCGGTTCGTTTTTGGTGAGAATGCGATCCGACCTCAAACCGCGCCAACTAGAAACTCTGCAAGTCTGAGCTAATGTCTCCTCTCCTGTAGTAAGGTGAACTTTGCAATCTGCGATGCGGCAGAACACAAACTGTAGCAGCTTGCAGTGTTTCTCACAGGAATAGACAGCAGCTTACAATCACTCACATCTCCGTGGTCAAACAAGACGGCGCTAAGGTCGGAGAGAGTCTCGGTGATCAGAGCAGACGCAAAACAATGTCTGATTATTGAAATGAAATGAGCTGGTTTGACCACGGAAATGAAAGAAATATGCACTAGTCCAGATCACAGAAACATTTTTCTGTGTTTACTTTCTTGCTCCGAACCCAGACACATCTGACCAATAAGCGGAGTGAACGCTCTCGCGTGGTTTGCAATGACGCATTTTGGTACGTTTGGATTTTTTTGCAGGTTTGAAACAAAATTGAACCAAGGGGAAATTGCTTGAGTTTACTAACTTATCAAGTGATTTGGACTAGAGCAAACAAACTGCAGATGTGAAAAGGCCCTAAATTGCACTATTCAAATTGCAGGATTATTGGAGCAGTATTGGCGATAGCTTTAGAAAAGCTAAATATCAACATTAGGCTACTGATTATGAGTCAAAATCAGCTGCTTGTGGTTTGCATCTCTCTCTTTCTCTCTTGCTTTCTCACCATCCCTTCATTTTAGTTGGGGACACCCTAATTTTTCACTTGGTAAAATGATGTTCCATTAGTGCAATGAAAGAGATGCACTTGAGCATGAAACCTTGACTGTCTTGGGATGATGTAATCTTTTGTTGAGCTCAGGAAATCCTTTTATCACTCGCCCCTCCACAGTTGGGTCAGTGCTGCTGGAACCTGGAAGAACACTGCGACTTGGACAGTAAAGCTTCCCTACTGCCTGCTAATAAAGAAAATAAATGAAATGGGCTTCAAGTCATAAGCTCCCTTCAGAAGATAAGAAATTTGCTCTTCATTTACTGCAAGGTAGGGCGCAAAGCAGAGCGCAGAGGCTAAGCGCAGCGCAGGTATATTACACGTCATCATTGCTTCGGCCTATGCCACATCCACTTTCAGTTAGCCTATTGGTTGCGTTTTGAAAAGGTCAGCGGCAATCAGTTTTTAAATTATTTTAACTTCAACATCAGCAATTTTGAGCTTCAGCATTCTGAATAATTGGGGGCAGCAATAATGTAATGGAAAAAAAACAAAAAAAACATTGCTTTTGGATCAGTCACATGGCTTTTTTATACAAGGATTTACTGGAAAGATTGAAGTTCCTAATTCCGAACTACATGTTAAAGCATTTAGCATATAATACATTTGTCATTTTAAATGATTGTGATGATTTTATTTTTTTTAATATATTTTTTATTTTTAAAATCGGCCATTGTAGATGCCGATCCCAATAGATTGGGAAATTTCTAATATCGGCCCGCCGATATATCGGTCGGGCTCTACCATATAGCTTACTCAGCATATTGTAGATGGTTATTAAACAGCTTCAAGAAGAGCTCAAAAAACATCTGCGTAAAAGTGTTGTGCTTTCACTTTGGAATGTAATTGGCAGTGGCATTCCAAGGTTGCAGTTGTAATTGACGTCCATTGGTACACATCTTGTACCGTGTCCTGTTGGTACTAAACAGAGAAGAACATACATTTCTTATATACTAACTGCAAAAACAGTATACTATTAAAGTAAGTACATAGTATACTGTGCACTGTTAGCAGGCTATGTAGTATGGAATTGGGACAGAGCTGTAGTATAGCAGAGTGTCTAACTTGAGTGACTTGTTTCAGACCACTTAAACAAAGATCTGTGGACAGATCAATTGTTGGGACTTTCCAGGAAACAACTCCTCGCCACAAGTTGTTTTTGCTGCAAGGTAAATGAAGTCTTAAGATAACTCTCTTCTCAAACTGCTTATTTCCAACATAATTAACATTACTGACCCCTCCAGTGGAGCTAGTTCGCATTCATCTTTTTTTTGATGATCGCTTGCCTAAAGAAGTCTGCTGTATTGTGTGTGTAACTCCTTCTTCACGACTCAGAGGTGTGATGCGGACAAAAAACTGTGGTTGCCAAAACATGTTGGATGGCAGCTGTCACAAGTCAGCTTGTACGTCAGTGAGCTGGTACGTCAGTAAGTCTGTTTCTCTGCAGTAGATGGACATAAAGCACAGCCCTGTCAATTCAAAATCTACAGAGCATGTAGTCTGAGTGAAAGAAAGTAACATCAGAGACCAAGCCCAGAGAACCAGAAATCATGGACTTCTCACAAAAGGACATACAATATCCTTCTTTTCCGTGGTTGTGAGCGTGTGCACTATGGCTGATTTGTTTTGGAAACTCACTATAAAACTAGTTTAGCATAAAATAATTAAAAAGTACAATTTTACAACCAAACTGTATTTAAATCCTTTTGTATTATATGAAGTAGCAACATAAAATTACTCTTCTCTAATTTTATGTTACAGGACCAGGATGTTTTATGGGTAATGCAAAGGCAAATATACCTACTGTTATCTTCCGCTGAAAGCTCTACTCGCTAAGATTTCCTTGGACTGCAATGTGCTGGGTCTGCAGTTTTCTTGATTTAGGCCCAGCTTATCTTAAGCTTATAGAGATGTCAGCAAAACCCCCTTTTAATAGCATACGGCTCTTAATTCATTACCAAATGTAAACTTTGCTGCAGAGGAGAGCAGGATGGGCTGGGGGTAAATTAGAGGGTGTATTCTACTCAACTAATTACTCTGTAAATTCAAGCCCCTCTTGGGAGGAGAAAAAAAAAAAATCTAAACACTTAGACTCAATTTCTCTCAGCATTTATTAAATCTATCTAACCTAAAGGGTGTATTATCCCTTTTTTTTTCTTTTTTTTTAAACTGAAAAGGCACATATTTTATTTTTGCTTTCATAAACGTTTCTCTGGTTGACAAGAACCAAGACAGAAAGCAAGTCGGAATTGAGGGCGGCTTGCAACACCACTGCGTCCGCCCTAAACCACTTTGTCACAATCCTTCCACACAAGACTGAATCAATGCGGTTAGCGCGTGTGCAGCATTGTGCATATGCATCCAACCAAACTTCAGCAATCAAAACATATCGCCTGCTGACAGGTTTATTGCTTAACGGTGCTGCTACTGTCAGAAAGTGGAAATATTCAGCTATCTGGCTGTGATAACTGGGATGATTAAACCCTTTGATCCAGAGCTGTCACCCTGTCAGGCTAAAGGCTACTGTAGACGAGGACAAAAATAGTGGCAAAACTGGTCATTTAACAGCAGATGCCACAGAGCAGAGGATGAGCAAGACCAAGTGCTGCTCTTGTCTCCGGCTCCTATCCACCCTCTTATCATGTCGAAAGAGACTAATTTCAAGGCCAGCCAGTGACCCCTCAAGCTCAAGCTGTCACACACACACACACACACACACACACACACACACACACACACACACACACACACCACACACACACACCACACACACACACACACACACACACACACACACACACACACACACACACACACACACAAAAATCGCCTTACAAGGACACATTTTGTTGTCAGTGTCACAGTTGTTGAAATACAGGGCTTTTAAGTGGCCCTTTAAGACCCATGAAATGGAGACTTTGACTTCCCAGAGAACAGTGAATCTAATAAGGAATACCCATCTGCCAATCTATAGTTTTAGTATCAAACACTCACCCCTTGTAAGCTTTAAAAACTGGCTCGGAAAAACTTGTATCTAGCACCCTTTGCAGAGGCTGGCAACTGTAGTGAGCTTGGAGTCACAGTCGTTACAATGGTTTCCAATGGCAACCCAGAAGGACGGAAAAAATTGTCAAAGCATGTCAAAATGTCAATATAATCCACTTCTCCACAGTTCATCTGTAGGCTTTGTTGAGCATTTTTCAAGCACTCAAAGCTTCTTTTTGTTGCTAAACACACTATGTCAGGTATGGCAGTCAGTCGGTCTGTCCACCAGTTTGGTTTGGACTGAAATATCTCAGCAAATTTTGGATGGATTACCATGAAAATGTTGACTAATGACTTTGGTGATCGCCTGACTTTCCATCTAGTCATTAGGTTTTTTTAAAATCTTGCAATACTAGCCTAACATGCTAAATTAAGATGGTAAAAATGGTAAACATGATACTTGCCATACATCAGCATGCTTGCATTGTTATTGTGAGGATGACAGCATGCTAACATTATGGCATTTGGCACACATAATGATACTGTGTAGGATGTTGAAAAGAACCTTCCACAGCACAAAATAATTGAGATTTCTAAGTAACCTTTTAGGTTAAGATGCGCAAGGTCACTGTAATTTGTTACCGCAGCTCTCAAAGCAAGACTGTTCATTCCATTGTCAGCTATAGAGTTGAGCCTCTCTCGAAATACCATTTGTAAAAAGGAAAATAAGATTGGATGTTATCACCACGCTCTGCTCATCTGTAGGTTAGGATGTGAACAGGGATCCAACTGCAGTGTATTTTTGGTCTGCTTGTAGTGGGCGGGATGAGGAGTTTGTGTTCACTGTATTTTTCTCTTAAATTTTATAGCATAGTGGGAAGATAGAAAGACAGAATATAGCTGTGATTGATGGATGGATGGATGGATGGATGGATGGATGGATGTGTTTGAGTCTTACTAAAAAAAAAACAGTCGTGTACAATAAATTACAGACTTGTGGAGGGCTCCAAATTGGTGGGCTGCATTTTCATCAATGCTGATTTCCAATAGTCTGGAACCTACCTGTGATGTACTTATTCCTTTATTATCAGTACGCAATAACTTATTTTTGAAATCTGTGTTTCATGTGTTGATGAGGTCTGTTACTATTGATTCAGTTGCCAGCACATGTTATCATGCATTCTGTGATATGCTCAGAAACTGCACACAACGTATGCAATTTGCTCTCAGTGTATGGGCAATGTTACACAGCCTTTGCTTGTTAGCTATTTTTCCAGACTTACATAAAGAGACCAACAACAGGCACATAGAGTTCTGATGGAATGCACCAATGCAAATCTGAAGTATGGCAAATACAGCTCCTAAATGAATGAATTAGGGCTGTACAATTAATCAAATTATGATCACAATTTCAGCTCCTCACAAAAACAATGTAATCAAGAAAAATGATTATTTTGCAGAATGGCGCGTGCCAAAAAAAAAAAGCGCGAATGAACATGGCGGAGGAAGAGAAGTAGCGTTTGGTGAGCAATTTTTTTTTTACGTCAATAAATGCAACATACTGCACTTAGTGCAACTTGCACAAAAATAAGTTTTAATTATAAATACTATTTAATACGATAATCCTGATGTACGAGGATTTACGGCCCAATCTGTTCCACAGTAGCAGTCTGCCGTTAGCCTCCACGTTATGCTCCATGTTACAGAACGTAACATATATTATATATGCATGTAAATTATATATAATGTGTAACAGCTGTTGCGTCAGATTGACTTTACTTGCCTGTAGCCTGCTTTTCCCACTGTTTGGTTTGAGTGGCGTTGTTTTGGACTGGATTGGGCAAATACTAATTTAATACTATTTAAGAAGTTGAACATTTTTATTCCCAACTTGTATATACATTTGTATTTTCTGAATATTTGGTTTTGTAGTCTATCCTATTTATTATTTCTTGTATATTCTGTATGTGTGCTGTGTGTCTGATGTTTTTCTGCTGTGTAGCACTGAAATTTCCCAATTTGGGATCAATAAAGTCTATCTAATCTAACATCTTGCCATGTCAACGAATAATCCTGTTAAATACTTGTGATTTCAATTTGAGCTAAATAAATGTGATTATGATTTTTTCCCATTACAGAGCAGCTCTAGAATGAAGGAATTTGTAAGTAGGCCTAAGATCGTGGGTCTCTCCAAAAACACTTAAAATTTGACAATGTAATTCTCTTTAGTTTAATTAGTAGCTGATATGTCATTTCAATTTAGATCTTATTTGGATTTAATTAGTTAATTATTTGAGTTTTGATTGCTTTAAAAACTCAATCGATCTATGAAACAATTTCAATGACAGTGAAAAAAGTCGGGTCACACCTACCTAATTTGAAGTTAACAGCTTGTGTTTACTGGGAATGAAATGCAAGGTAGTGGAAACTAAATACCACAGTATACCACGTACACAATAGAACTAAATAACATGATCATGGTCCAAAATGAATGTAAAGTTATGCATATACGTTCAGTTCGTACCGGTGTGATGAATGGTCACCGAAGCAGTAAGTGGATTAGAGAGAGTATTTGCAGTGATGAGCAACATGAAATAACACCAAATGAGAGTGGAATAATCCAATACGGAGCGGCAGTAACCTACATACGATTAGCATGCACAGCCTGTAGTATAGATTGACTTGCACTTCCTTGAATAATAAAGACCTCAATGCAATGCCATGAAAGCCTGAGGAATCCATTTAATTGCCTTCCTTGTAGCAATATTTCATAATACACACAGAGACTGATAAAGAAGAATATACGTACATGGCTGACAAAATACAGCTTACGTCACATTTGGTGGCACAGGAGACGTGAAATGAACCTGTGAATTGAATTGAAGAAAAAAGGTCAGGCATCTTGTAAAGTTTGATTTCTGCTGTTGTTTTACAACTTGTCTTCATGAGTGTACAGGGGTTTCTTCAACACTTGACTGTAATAATGTGAGTCAGTTGGCAATCCAACGTCCAAGAACATTTTAAATGGTATTTATTGGTAACAGTGTGTAGACATCTCGGGTTTAGGGAGAGTGTTATTTTCTTAAAATAGGTGAAAAAATCTGACATTGTGGAAGAATAAGGCCAGGTATCAAACCACGGTACTTTCACAGTACTAAGGAACCAAAAAACGTAAAGAGCTATAGTGAAGAGATCTGCCAACAAAATATTGCTTTTGTTGCTGCTTTGGCTTACTTGGTTAACACTAGAGATGGTCCGATACCGTTTCTTAATTCCCGATACCGATTCTGATACTTGAACTTGCATATCGGCCAATACCAAGTACTGATCGGATACCAGTATCTCATTTATTTAATATTATGTTTTAACAACTGTATACTACTATCTCTCTATGTATGTGATATGATGTCTAGCTTTGTTGTCGGTCTGCCTCAGGTTAAACTCTCAAACAATGAATTCCACAGAACTTTCTTTTATTAACTAGTTTGTCAGTTATAAAAAGAAAAAGAACAAAATAAACTACTTTGACCTAGATTTTCTTCAAGGATTTATTATGTGGTATTGGATCAGTGCATAAACTCCAGTACTTCCCGATACATCTCTAGGTAACACCGGTGAGTCCCATGCAACTGATCCCTCTCCCATCAGGTCTGCAGCCAACTAGCAAAACCAATGGCATTCCCATTTTCCTCAGCTGTGGTTCCAACTTTGATATTTTAACACTTTGTGTTTGTTAGAGTTACTTAAAGTAGAGTGGCAAACAAGAACAGAACCCAGCACGGCGATTCAACAGGTTGGGATCGACAATGACAACAAGCTAACTGCTATCCATGCCCAACTAGCATCTCTGACTGCAAGCCTTGGCTCTATCAGATTAGATGTAAACAACCTAAAAACTACTGTGAAATTCACCCCAAGTATTCTTGACAGCCATGGCCCTGTTTTCGGGAGATGGAGGTGAAGCTAGCGGACATGGAGGACAGAAACCGAAGATGCAACATCTGCATTGTAAACGTTAGCTTCCTTTATTCAGTGTTGTGCAATGATTAATGGGATGAGTAGTTCCTTCTCTCAATAATGAAAACATGTACACACTCTTGTACCTTTTACTTTTTTTGGATTTTCTTTTTGTTTTTAGACTCAAAATGACATCACATCGTAGCTGATTAGCCTAGTACGTGTTCTAAAACTCTTTACGGATTTTTCCATACGTCAATGGGAGAAATGAATGGGAAATTTACTTAGGAACCCAAGGTTGAGTTTGACACGTGATGTAAACTAACTAAACTATGTAAAGGTTGACAAAGGTCAAAAAAAATGTAAAAAGTGGAAGATAGAGAGGTGCTAGAATTTGGGGGGAGGGGGGGGGGGGGGCAAGTCCCGGGATGAATACTGGACCTGACAGCCACTACCTTGTCAACAAAGAAGCTAAGGAACTTGTTACAATCATCTGTGCAGAAACATGGTGATGTAAAGAGCGTCAGTGAAACAATGTAATCCATAGTGTCAAACAAAATATTTTTGAAAAAGAATCTTTTGAAGAAGCAATTAGGTTAGCAAAGTAAGCACTTGGATGACACTTCAGTCTTAGACTACAGACAGCACATGTCATCCAGGGAAAAATGTCGGAAATAGCCCTGGTTCTTACCTTTAAAAGGTGCCGCTTTCTCCAACAACTCATTAAAAGACTCACATTACAAGCTCTACATCGTTGACAGTATTAATATCACAGCAAAAGTGCTCTGTAAACTGATCCGCCTTATTCTGAGTAATGATCGCAGTGTTCTTTTAAGACGTAAAGTGTCAGCATTTACAGAGGGATCAAAGAAAATACATATATTCAGTGATCAGTAGGTCCTCACAACGGATATGATCAATATCTAGAACCTGAGAAAAACAAGGTCCAACGTATGACCACTTATGTGAGTGGAACGTAGCAGTAATAAAAAATACATTAATAATACTCTTGATTTTCATCTGCAATGGTGGTAAATTTGACCCCTTTAAACAATGTCTATATCTAAAATATGGGTTTCTTTTTAACCAAATTACCACAAAAAAATGGATTGGATTCCATACAACGCTCTTTGCAAATACAACTGATCACTTTCATTCCTGATAAACTCATCTGTATGTTCCTCTGATCTTAACTCAGTCAAAATAATTCATAATTTCTGCTTTTTTAACTTAAATACTAAGTATAATTCTAAATAAATGAGGGTTATTGACCATGAATTCCAAAAGTACTGTAAAACTAGTGGTAGTTAGGTGGTGTCAGTGAAAACTAATTTTTTTTTTTTTTTTAAGTCTGAAAAAGGGACAGAAATGTAAAATTTGTGTCCGTTTTTGACCTGGGAGGACAACACAAGGGTTAACAATAAAGCCAAAAACTCCCATGATTCCACGCAACGTGTCATCCATGTCATCAGAAAGTCTGTTTTTTGACCCCATAGAGATAACTGACTTTTTTTTTTGTTCTTTCTTGATACAAATGCAGCAAGCTGCCTTATACTTTCTAGAACATGTCGATTTCTAATATTCTAACCACACTGGTAAATCTTTTCACTTGTTTAAAGAAAAGACTTAAAAGAGGATTTGATAAGATGAGCAAAACAATTTGACTCAAGGAAACCATGGAGGAGCAGGGCTGAGGTGGAGACACCGAGAGAGAACAGGAGGATACGGTGAGTGTAGCAGAGTGAAAATGGAGGTTATTTGTTGAAGCCCGTCAGTGTGACAACACATGTTCATTGTCAGTTTTTGCCCGTTTTATTTTTTTGCCAACTTTCAGCTTTCTTAATTGTGCTCCTTTTGCAACTGTTGCATTGGCATAAAACCCAAACAGGGATGTCAGTCTTCATGGCTTTCTCTCTGTATTGTGCAGTATGTCTCATGTCATTATTTCTTTAGTCGGTGCAACTGTATAGATTTCAGAGCACGCAAGACACCATGCCTGATGTTGACTTTTAATTACAAGCTGCTTGTGAAGTACAAATAGATTGCGTATGGTAATATGTGGCTTGTTTTGCTGCAGTATTATCACAGATAACTCCTTGTATGGTGAGTCATACTCCATGCCGAGCATGTAAAGCTTCTGTAGAGACGGGAGGAAAAAAAGAGACGGAAGAAGGGAGGGGGCTTTGGGGAGGAAGAATAAAATGTTATCTCACTGATAGGAGCAGAGATGCCTTGTCTGGAGCAAATTACCAGCTGCTACGAGGGGAAGTAGCCTGTGAAGAAGGGCTATGTGACATGAAATCAGTCCAGTGGTTTGTGGCCTGCAGGGAGCCGCGTGGGGACAGGACCGGGCCAGTGAGCGATGAGTGGCAACAAACAGTTCACTGAGTGACACGCAGTGTACGCAGCATGGACAACCCGGGTTGGAGGTTAAAACAGCAAGAGCAGTGAACTCTCCAGGGTGGCAGGGGAACAAGCAAGACAGAAGAGAGAGGGATTGTGTGTCTGTGTGTGTATTCTAGAGAGAGGGAAAACAAGGGGAAGCAGACATCGTAGTGAAAAACATTTTTTTTTTTTTAAATTACACAGGGTTTTTCCTGCATAGCCAGCCCCAAAGGAAAATACCCAGCGACAAAATTACAAGAATTGAGAATAAAAATAGCCTGTCCACATGTGTTTAAGGACCACGAGTCACCAAAAAGATGCCTACATGTGATGAGTTGATAAAATTGGTTGTTGGTAAAAAGCTTGTGTGGCAAGTGGATCTTAAAATCCACCTGCCACAGTGGCTGGTGGCCAAAAGTGAACATCATATTTCATATTAAGTAACAATGCAGTTTGCATGAAGTGCTGCTCGGCTGTGTAGAAAGCGTGTCCCTCCGGTGCTCTTCAGCTTTGGGATCCAAGTGTACAAGGGTTTGAGGACACTGGGGCACTCAGGAGGGTACAGTTTAAAAAGCCTTTATTATATTTCTTGGCTAAATCATTAAAACTGGTAATGAGGAAACAAGTCTGAATTATCTTTATGACGCATGAACAAAAAAAAAAGGGACCATGGATTTCTACGCTGATGAAGTGCTAGTTAGCGGTTTGTCGTTGCTCACGCTGAGATGCTTGCTGCTTCTGCTCTGCCTCACACACTTGCATTAGAATGTGGCGACGTGTACAGTTGACATCCTCATGACACAACGTGCCAGTTAATGTAAATTTAGCACTGTTGTTATCTTGGACTTCCTTGCCCGTCCGCTGCCGAGGCGCTGTTGTCTAAACCTCTCCGTGCCGCCTTGAAAGGAGTGTCTCACTTTGAACTTGCGCTGTGGGTGTTCTGTAACAAGGTGTCTGTTTTTAGTTTATTACACAATGAAACTCCTATTGTCCAAAATATCTTCACAAATGGCACATTGTGGCGCCAAACAGTTCATTTCTCTTTTTCTCCAGTATTTCTGCCTGGATGTGAGCACACTTGGTCCCCCTTCTGTAGATATGTGAATGTATTTATTATTGGTTCTTTGTTAATTTAGGCTCGGGGTTGTGTAGTGTAAATCCAAGTGTTGACCCTCACACAATTATTTTTGAATTCTTGAATATTCTTCTCTTGTTAATCTGAAGGTTGTTCTTGTAAGCGAAGGTCTGTGTCGCGTGTCCTGCGATTGGCGTTTCTTGGCTCTTCCCTTTTCCCTATTGAATGTTAATGGCCTTTTATTAAACAGAACAGTGCATAAAGATGCATGATGATAATGTCCCGCTAGGGCTGGGCGATATGGAAAAATAAAATATTGCAATATTATAAATACCTCAATCTCGATACCGCAACGATATTGTAGAGTTGACAATTGGTGCTTTCACAAAATATTTACACAATGAGATTTTAGATACAAAGCATCAGTAATGTGGATAGTAGTTTGGCGCTGTGGCAGACGGCTGCCTCTCCAGTAGCTCTCCAGTTTTTAGCTCTTTTTACTTATTTAAACCTCTTTTTTGTATCTCTTTTTAACTCTTCTTGCGAAGATAGTGTGTTTCTATATATCCTATGGATATTTCCAATCGTATAATTCAACCAGGAGCCAGCTTTCTCACTTACTCAAGAGAGGATTGCTGGCTCTGCACACAAAGGGACGCGCCGGGACACGGCACCCTATCCCGACGGAGCTGAGGAGGAGACCCAGGGGCTGCAAGGCCGGGGCGAAGCTAAAGGCCGAGCTAGCGGAGAATCGGAGGCGCTACAAGCCATCGATTCCCTCCGTTATCATGGGGAACGTGAACTCGCTGCCGAACAAGATCGACGAGCTGTCCGCGCTGAACAACCAGCGGACTTACCGTGAGACCAGCTTGTTCATCTTTACGGAGACATGGCTAAACCACCTCGTACCAGATGCTAACGTGGACCTGCTTGGATTCACTGCCGTGAGAGCCGACAGAGACACACAGGCAAGTGGAAAAAGCAAGGTGGGGGACTCATCATGTATGTCAACGACCGCTGGTGTAACCCAGGACATGTCTCCGTAAAGACAGCCTCATGTTGCCGGGACCTCGAGCTGCTAGCCGTTAGCATGAGGCCATATTATTTACCCAGGGAGTTTAGCATGTGGTTACTCTCTGTGTTTACATCCTCCGAGAGCGGACGCAGCCGCTGCCTGTGAGAAGATTCACTCCGTCACAGCAGCGCTGCAGACACAGCACCCTGAGGCCTTCATGATCATCTCTGGGGACTTTAACCATGCTACTTTGGACTGTACTTTGGCTGTTTTTCACCAGGTTGTAGACTGTCCGACCAGAAACAACAGGACAATTGATCTCCTGTATGCTAATGTGAGGGATGCATACAGAGCGACTCCCCTCCCCCCACTGGGGAAGTCTGATCACAACCTGGTTCATCTACAGCCACTGTACACCCCCCTGGTCCAAAAACAGCCGGTGACAACTCGCAACAGCAGGAGGTGGTCCCCTGAGATGGAAAGTGCCCTGAGAGACTGTTTCAACACCACAGACTGGATGTGCTGATCGACCCGCATGGTGAGGACATAGAGGGATGACACACTGTCTGACGGACTACCTGAACTTTTGTGCAGACGTGGTCTCCCCTATCAAGACCGTCCGATGTTACCCTAACAACAAGCCATGGGTAACACAGGAGGTTAAGGCTGTCCTCAACAGGAAGAAGGCTGCCTTCAGGAGCGGGACAGGGAGGCCATGAAGGCAGCACAGCGGGAGGTGAAACACTGTGTGAGGGAAGCTAAGGACAGCTACAGGAGGAAGGTGGAGCAGAAGCTGAGGGACAACAACATGAGGGAGGTCTGGGAAGGTGTGAGGACCATCACAGGTCACAACACAAAGACCAGAACTACAGGGGGACAATGGAGAGGGCCAAGAGCTGAATAACTTTTTCAACAGGTTTAACCAGCCCTTGCCCCCCCACCCCCACCGCAGCAATGTTCCCTTCCCTCCACACACCTCCCCCCTGACACCACCACATCCCAGTCTACACACCTCCCCCCAACACCACAATACCCCCCTCTTCACACCTCCCCCCCAACACCGCAATACCCCCCTCTTCACACCTCCCCCCCAACAACACAATACCCCCCTACTCCTCAATACAACCCACGCCCCACATCACCACAGACCAAGTCAGAGGACAGCTAAGGAAGCTCCGGCCCAGGAAAGCAGCAGGCCGGATAAAGTGTGTCCGAGACTGCTGAAGACCTGCGCAGCAGAACTGGGGGAGCCGCTCCAACGGATCTTCAACCTTAGCCTGCAGCTAGGAGAGTGCCCACCCTTTGGAAGACATCCTGCATCGTTCCAGTTCCCAAGAAGAACAGGCCCAGCGAGCTGAATGACTTCCGACCGGTGGCACTCACTTCACACCTGATGAAGAGCTGAGGAGGAGACCCAGGGGCTGCAAGGCCGGGGCGAAGCTAAAGGCCGAGCTAGCGGAGAATCGGAGGCGCTACAAGCCATCGATTCCCTCGTTATCATGGGGAACGTGAACTCGCTGCCGAACAAGATCGACGAGCTGTCCGCGCTGAACAACCAGCGGACTTACCGTGAGACCAGCTTGTTCATCTTACGGAGACATGGCTAAACCACCTCGTACCAGATGCTAACGTGACCTGCTTGGATTCCTGCGTGAGAGCCGACAGGACACACAGGCAAGTGGAAAAGCAACGGTGGGGGACTCCTCATGTATGTCAACGACGCTGGTGTAAACCCAGGACATGTTCTCCGTAAGGACAGCCTCATGTTGCCGGGACCTGAGCTGCTAGCCGTTACATGAGGCCATATTATTTACCCATAGAGGGGGACACACTGTCTGACGGACTACCTGAACTTTTGTGCAGACGTGGTCTCCCCTATCAAGACGTCCGATGTTACCCTAACAACAAGCCAGGGTAACACAGAGGTTAAGGCTGTCTCAACAGGAAGAAGGCTGCCTTCAGGAGCAGGGACAGGGAGGCCATGAAGGCGCAAGCGGGGGGTGAAAACACTGTGTGAGGGAAGCTAAGGACAGCTACAGGAGGAAGGTGGAGCAGAAGCTGAGGGACAACAACATGAGGAGGTCTGGGAAGGTGTGAGGACCATCAAGGTCACAACACAAAGACCAGAACTACAGGGGGGACAATGGAGAGGGCCAAGGAGCTGAATAACTTTTTCAACGGTTTAACCAGCCCTTGCCCCCCCCACCCCCACCCTCACCGCAGCAATGTTCCCTTCCCTCCACACACCTCCCCCCTGACACCACCACATCCCAGTCTACACACCTCCCCCCCAACACCGCAATACCCCCCTCTTCACACCTCCCCCCAACACCGCAATACCCCCCTCTTCACACCTCCCCCCAACACCACAATACCCCCTACTCCTCAATACAACCCCGCCCCACATCACCACAGACCAAGTCAGAGGACAGCTAAGGAAGCTCCGGCCCAGGAAAGCAGCAGGCCCGGATAAAGTGTGTCCGAGACTGCTGAAGACCTGCGCAGCAGAACTGGGGGAGCCGCTCCAACGGATCTTCAACCTTAGCCTGCAGCTAGGGAGAGTGCCCACCCTTTGGAAGACATCCTGCATCGTTCCAGTTCCCAAGAAGAACAGGCCCAGCGAGCTGAATGACTTCCGACCGGTGGCACTCACTTCACACCTGATGAAGACTTTGGAGCGGCTCTTCCTCAGCCTCCTCAGACCTCAGGTCCAGCACGCCCAGGACCTCCTGCAGTTTGCGTACCAGCCAGATGTTGGTGTGGAGGACGCCATCCTCTACCTGCTACACCGGGTCCACTCCCATCTGGATAAGGGGAATGGCACAGTGAGGGTCCTCTTCTTGGACTTCTCCAGTGCCTTTAATACCATCCGCCCCCCTATACTCCAGGACAAATTGATCAGGATGGGAGTGGACCCCTATCTGGTGGACTGGATCAGAGACTACCTCACCGACAGGCCACAGTACGTCAGGCTAAAGGACATCATGTCTGACACTGTGGTCAGCAGCACTGGAGCCCCCCAGGGCACAGTGCTGGCCCCTCTTCTCTTCACCCTGTACACCTCGGACTTCTGCTACAACTCGGAGCTGTGTCACATACAGAAGTACGCAGATGACACAGCCATCGTTGGGTGTATCAGCGGTGACAGGGAGGAGGAGTATCGGAGTCTGGTGGGGGACTTTGCTCTCTGGTGTCGCACTAACTGCCTACAGCTCAACACCTCTAAGGCGAAGGAGCTGGTCATTGACTTTGGGAGGTCCAGACCAAGACCACGACCGGTCTGCTAGAGGGAGTTGAGGTGGAGGCAGTTCAGTCGTACAAATACCTCGGGCTGTGGCTGGACAGCAAACTGGACTGGACAACACACAGCAGCCACCTGTACAGGAAGACACAGAGCCGGCTGTACTTCCTGAGGAGGCTGCGCTCCTTTAACATCTGCAGCAAACTGCTGTGGATGTTCTACCAGTCTGTGGTCACCAGTGTCCTCTTCTACACTGTGGTGTGCTGGGGGGAGCATATCAAAGAAGGACACCCACAGGCTGGATAAACTGATCAGGCGGGCCGGCTCTGTGGTCGGCATGAAGCTGGACTCACTGGTGACGGTGGCAGAGAGGAGGACATTGGACAAACTGCTGGACATTACTGACAATGCCAGCCACCCCCTGCACACCGTCATCAGCACCCAGAGGAGCCGGTTCAGTGGAAGGCTGCTCCTTCCCAAGTGCCGGACCAACAGACTCAAGGACTCCTTTGTCCCTCATGCCATCCGACTATACAACTCCTCACTAGGGGCAGGAGGAAATAGGGCAGAGAGGACAATACATACATACATACATGCACACCTGGACTTAAATTCACACCTGGTCAATTTATAATCATTTATAATCATTTTTAACACTGGACTAAACACTGACACTTTAATAATATTTATGGTCTTTTCTTTGTTTATTTGACAAATGTTCTTATAGTTGTTATAATTTTTATTGGTATTTTGTTGATTTGTTGTCTTTATACTGTCTTTTTATCTATTTTTATTTCTTTGTTCTTGCTAAAAACTGCTGCTGGAACTTTCAATTTCCTGCGGGAGTCATCCAAAGGATCAATAAAGAGAAGTCTAAGTCTAAGTCTAAGTCTAAGTCTATAATGACTAAGTGGGTAAAGGAAATAATAGAACAGTTCTACAGTCTGGTGAGTTCAGAAAATGACATCACATTACTGTAATGCAGCCTTTAAACCAGGAAACGACAACACTTATGCCATATTACGATGTGACCGTATCCAAAATCTACATCTAAAGTACGGTACACTCTACTGATTCTGAATGTGAGGCAGCTCACAGAGCTCAAAAGGATCCCATATTTATTCTGATTCTAAAATCATTTGCCTTTGTCATTTCATTTTTTACTATCAATTATTACAACGGCTTGTGCAAGTGTCACAGACGTGGGAAACTTATGAATTGTATGCACCCACAGACTGAGCTCCCTCTCCATTAGTTATAATTGTGACTCTGATTGCACAAGGACATTCTTGAAAATAACCTTGAAGAAGTCTTAGGCTCAATTTCATTAGTGGTTCCTTATTTAAACCCTATGGCACTAAACCACTTGAATTATCTGCCAGTGGTGCCAAATGCCTTTTGTCCCTGTTTCAGCCAGCGGAGCGGTGCCAGCCATAGTCCGGATGAGGACAACCAAGGAAAACCCTGACTGTGTTGTTGCCGTTCAGAGTTTCCCCTTTAACCCTCTGAGACTTTGGTTATTTTTACAATTCATTGTGCTGGTGTCTGGTTTTACTTTCTATTAAAGCTTGTAAAACATCAACCCTGTTGTCCACGGACAATCGATAAACATCTTTTTTTTTTCAGGACAAACTGGGCTATTAGAATACATGTGCTGCAGTGAAGTCCCTTGAATGTAAAAAAAGGTTGTGGGACAGTAAAGACATATGAATAAATAAAATGGAACATGAATCTCACAGATACGTATTGATATCACCCACAGCAGTAAAAGCTAAACCAATCTCCTGTCTAAAACACTTCTTATATGTCTTGGGAGTGAAACTGGGAAGAAATAAACATTATAACTTATGCAGTTGACAAAACATCTACATTTTTTTTCAAAAAGAGACCAGACGCTTTTGCCCTCATGACATTCACTTATGACAATAATCCAAATAATAATGTGGGACAAACCTACAATCCACTGGCTGGCAAAACATAAACAAGCTCTCTCGCAAAGCATCATGGGAATTCAAGCATGGAAGCTGGTGGCAGCAATGACCGAAAAATTGATAAATTATGGACATCAAGTGGATAAATCTTGGACGTAAGAGTTTTGGATTTATTGCTCAACGGCTCCAAAAACAGCACAAGTTCCAGGCTGGATAGAAAATCACCTGTAGAGGCTGGACAGACACCAAAGACACCACCGTGACCGCTGGAGCGTCAGCTGTCAGCTGGAAAATAACGGTATGTCTTTATCGTTTTTAAATGATTAAAATATGAATAAGAGATGCAGTTTTTTATCGTGTACGATAATCTCGGTCTCAGAGGGTTAACGTTACATTTGTTCCACAAGAGTGATGATGTAATTCTACCTAAGATTTTACAGTATAAACCAGTATTTATTCTATTGTGTTTGACAGAAGTTATGGACGAAAGTCTCAAGTGATGTCCAATCAGAAATATGGAAGTGATAGACAAGTGAAAGCGATGATGGCTAAACTCAAAAAGACAATGGGCAAACTCAGACATCTGGAAGGATGAACAGCTGGAAAAGACAGAACGTATCGGTGGATGCAAACCACAACAGACGTCAGTCCTCCACAAACAGCACCTCAGACAGATGTAGACACCAGTGAAAAAGGTAACACGGTGCAGTCGTCAATGGATAAAAGGCAGACAGAAATGAACAGTAATATTTGACAAAAAAAAAAAAGAAAGCAGTACAAACACTATGCTGGCACAAATTAAACTCAATAAACTTCAGCACACCAGACTGATTACGTTCACTTTTTTATCTAATTTGCTGTTTGGCCAACACACTCGACCCCACCCGACCCATTTGTAATCCATTTGACTAATGGAATAATCTATTTGCCTGAAACAGCGAACATTCATTGTGTAAAATAGCCTATTGACGCCTGTATTTGGAGGTGAAAACAGACTTTTTATTTTGTAATCATTATAGCCTGTATTTCAGGCTTTAGGCTATGTGTGAAAAAAAGTCTAACGGAAATCATAATAAATGTTAGGTTGTAATGCATTTTCATCCGTAGACTGGAAATTATAAAAGAATGGGACAATAAACAAGCTGTGCCTTTGCGCAATCCTGCAGGACATTTAGCTTGTTGTTAATGTCTGTATGACACCTCGAGTCGCAGCGACAGCACTACAACAATCCTACCTTTCTGTCACATTTGCTCCCATCGCTTAGTTTACATCTGGCGTTCTCGTCGTTGAAGTGTTTTGTGTGGAAAGAATATGCGATTGTTGTACAAAGCCACTGTAGCAATCAACAAATTCCGTTTCATAATACAGTATGGATATGACAAGCAAAGTCAAAATACGTGTCAAGGACTCATGGATCTCGTCTGCTGTCTGAGGCGTGGGGGGGTTTAGAAGACGAGAGCGTTCAACAGGTGTGATATGGAGATTGTGCAGAGATGATGTTGTGCAGCTGCTCTGAATAAATTGGACAGCTGCATGCAGCATCCAGCTCCTCTGGGTGAGGGCAAACTGTCATAAGTGTGACAAGTCACGCTAGCACGGCCAAATATATTAATCATGCTCTGGCCTTTTCCAATTGCCACTTCGCTCATTTGAAAGCCATGATGTCTCTCTCTCTCATGGGTGGGCCAAATTCTCTGGGCAGTTAAAGCAGAGAAAGGGGAGGTAACCTTGCTTCTTATGACCTCATAAGGAGCAAGATTCCAGATCGGCCCATCTGAGCTTTCATTTTCTCAAAGGCAGAGCAGGATACCCAGGACTCGGTTTACACCTATCGCCATTTCTAGCCACTGGGGGACCACAGGCAGGCTGGGGGAACTCATATTAATGTAAAAAAAACTCATAAAGTGAAATTTTCATGCCATTGGACCTTTAACATAAAAACCTTGAAATGAAACAATACATACCCTCGATGTTAAGGCACAGTTTACACCCATACATGATACGACAACTAGCTACACATGAAAACAGCACTGCGCAGCCACAATGTATGTTACAATACCTTCATCAGAATATTAAATAGGACTGTACGGTATGAGGAAAAGTTATTATTGCGATTATTTTTGACTGATATTGCAATTGCAATAATATGATCATTTGCATCATTTTTGTCATTTTCATTGAAAATATTAAAACTAAAATGATCATATTGTGGTTTTTGGGATGATTTAGTCTGTTGAAAAATGTGTAGGCCCGGACGTCACTGCAACAGTACAATTCAGGTTGACGCATATTTTGCCCTGTGATATATAGAAGTATATAGTATTATTATTAATGATAAAAATGGCGATTAATTGTGCTGCCCAAAGTATGAAAACAGCACTGCACAGCGGTTTCAGTTTTTCAGAAACATTTACTTCATACATTTAGTATAGGTATAAATAATGTCTCTATGTGAACAATGTAACGTTTGCTGTATAGTTAGCTACATACTAAACAACGTGGTTGAAGAACTGCATAGTATTGGCAATGATGGTTAGTTTTTGCTCTACTCTGCTGTACTCTGGTGTCCGACGTAAAGCGCCGTCTCATGTCCAGTCTTAGGTTCAAAGACATGACAGTTAACGGCAATTCATGCCGTATCCTTTTTTCAGAAGTAAAATATTAGCGCTAAAAAAAGGAAATTATTTAACGTTACATTCATTTTTTTTGTATTGTTCATGGTTGTTATAAACCACAATACAGTTTCAGTCTGTCTTGAGTTTTCTTTTAAGGTTTTGGTTTTACAGTTTACTAAAATATTTGTATTTTCTATTTATTTACCACAGGCTAACGTTTACTTTCATGACCACGCTGCACAGCTGCAAAGCATATTACAATAACGTTAGCTTCATCGGAATATGAAAAGAGCACCGCACAGCCCCAGACATATTAAATAGCTTAGGCTTACCTTCATGTGGGCTAACGTTAGCTAGTTAGCTAACAGGCTAGGCTCCGCAATCTCAAAACAATTCCAGTGTGTGTTGGAATTTGTGAGCTTGGAAGAAATCCTATTGAGCATCTCTTCAAGCTCCGGAATCCACTTTCCAATGCTTTTGGTTGCTCATCCGTGAATTTCTGCCACAAGTGCAGTGTCCAAGTCTGAATCTTTAGCATCTTCCTCTAGTTTGTGGCTCTGCGTGTCCGTGTTGTCGTCCACGCTAACGTTAGCGCAGCTAGCCGAACCAGTGCTGTAGCTAGCTAGCTAGCGTTAACATTACACCTGCGGCCCTGCAGCTACAGTCTAGTCTGCGGCCTCACTGGTGGCATATTCGAAATTGAATGTTATTTTTACACATTTTGTTCCCTCAGCCAACTGCTCCCTTTGTTATTTTGGATTCACTGTTGTTTTAGTCAGTCATAAATGTATTAAATAACTGTGGTGACACAAATGTCATTCCGATAAGTTTCCGGTTTCCGCCCTCACTTGACCTTTCCAAAGATCCTTAAACCGTCTCTGACCTTTCTACTCACTACATTACATCAGGGGCTCATAGGAGAAATATATGAATGTGCAATTGGGGCAATCCTAAATGTTTTGAGCTGCATCCAAAAAATAACTGCTTGCATAAAAATAAAAAACAAAGACAAAATTATTATTTTTTATTCCTGCAGTAAATTGTCAGTAACAGTTCAACTGAAAGTGTATACGAATTATGGAGAGAAGTGTGTTTTTTTACTCGTGTGTAAAGCCTTCTTATTGGAAAACCAGAAAGAAGTCGCACCTATATTTAATTATCCTATCGTATTGTTACAAATGATTAGGCCTTGTTAGGAAGTGTTGATACTACGGCCCAATTTCTTTATGCCTTAAATTTGCTATTGGTGTGCTACAAAAACTTAGATATTTTGTCTTCATCTTAACAGTATGTGTAAGAAAGAAATTTATATTTGGTTGAAAAGCAATAACGGTCTACTATGTTCTGGTGTGTCCGGGTCAGTAGCCTATGGCAGGCTAATTATTGTCTTGGATAGTTCATTTACAATGAATTGAATCTCTATACAGCTCAATAAATTGTCATTGATGCAGTTAGGTGTGTGTGGTGGTAACTTTGGCTGAAAACTTCACTCTGGAAATTTGTCAGCACCCCCAATTCAAAATTTGTTCCCGCGGCTCTGTAAACCACAATATAGTTTCAGTCTGGCTTGAGTTTTCCTTTAAGGTTTTGGTTTTACAGTTTACTAAAATATTTGTATTTTCTAATTATTTTAGTTTGTGTTTACCATAGGCTAACGTTTACTTTAATAACCAGGCTGCACAGCCGCAGTGCATATTACAATAACGTTAGCTTCATCAGAAGATGAAAAGAGCACCGCACAGCCCCAGAACATATTAAATAGCTTGGGCTTCCCTTCATGTGGGCTAACGTTAGCTAGTTAGCTAACAGGCTAGGCTCCGCAATCTCAAAACAATTCCAGTGTGTGTTGGAATTGGGAGCTAGGAAGAAATCATATTGAGCATCTCTTCAAGCTCCGGAATCCACTTTCTAACGCTTTGGGTTGTTTATCCGTGAATTTCTGCCACAAGTGCAGTGTCCAAGTCTGATTTTTTGGCATCTTCCTCTAGTTTGTGGCTCTGCGTGTCCGTGTTATCGTCCACGCTAACGTTAGCGCAGCTGTCGCTAGCTAGCTAGCGTTAACATCACACCTGCGGCCCTGCAGCTACAGTCCTGTCTGCGGCCTCACTGGTGGCATGTTTCAAAAATGAATGTTATTTTTACACATTTTGTTCCCTCAGCCAACTGCTTCATTTGTCATTTTGGATTCACTTTTGTTTTAGTCAGTCATAAATGTATTAAATAACAGTGGTGACACAAATGTCATTCCCGATAAGTTTCCGGTTTTCGCCCTCACTTGACCTTTCCAAAGATCCTTAAACCGTCTCTGACCTTTCCACTCACTGGGAGAAATATATGAATGTGCAATGGGGCAATCCTAAATGTTATTCCAGTTGCATCCAGGCATTTGCCCCCCCCCCCTTTTTAAGTTATCTTTTTATTTAATAATTTCTCTGAACGCAGAATTCTTTTCAACCACTCTAGAAATGTTTCTTGGATGCTTCTTCAGCCATAGCTTCCACTCATACGAGACTGGATCTCCTGAACGTCGACCCGCACTGGCCCAGACTGGAATGGACCTGGTCAGAATTGGTTTAAATGATTATGATGCCCAAATTACAGGCTTTGTCTTCTGCAACCACACTGGAAATGCAAAGCAATCTTACAAATGTAGCTCAGTATAAATTCTTTCAGGAAGACTTAACTTTTAATTGAGGCACTATAAATTAATTCAGCTGTTATCTAAAGAAATGTACATTTTATCATGCTGTGCATAACTGTCGCATATCTGCAAACATGTCTCTCCTGATTGAAATGGGGTTCTGTCACCACCGATATGCCAAGTTTGTTATGGTTATTATTAGGATTAGTTACCTCGACTTAAGTATTCTGATTGTATAGAAACAGCAGCCAGTCCTCCTCACTGTTCTATTGTGTTATTGTTATAATTAAATTGACACATTTTCCAGGTTTACTGCTGTAATTACTGAGCATGTGTGAAAATACTCACTCAACCCCACTGGTTGTGTAGGTAGTGGTACATAGGGTGTGTGCTTATCTGTTGGGTAGGTCCATTCAAAAAACTTATATTTTTTTTCATGGTGCAAAATTATAGGCTAAACACTCCTTTTCATAACGTGCTTTTTTAAAATTTTAACAACGACGAGGTTTTTGTGTCACCATAGTCAGCGTTAGCTGCGGAACTGAACAGGCTTATTGTGCATCACTGTGGGGAAGAAAAAGTCAGTCATGGTAAAAGTAGTAATGATGGTTATATTTCAGTTCTCCACAAAGCCTCTTTACTTTGAAGAGACAGGGTGCCATTTATGCCAAGTGTCACTATAAATGGAGCTTGTCACTTACAATACTATTGCTTTTTAAGTGTTTACTGGGGTTTATTGGCTTAAAAAGACTCTGCAAAGGGCTTACCTGCTGACATAGTTAAACCAGTGTGAATTCAGTCAGTCTCCATTTAATTTCTTTCAAAAAGATATTTTGCAAACACAAGGGGAAGTGCAACCTGAAGGCTACACTTTCCCACCGTGCACATCCATTCCTTAAACAGTTTGAAAATAAACTTTGGGGATTCATTTCTATGCCAGCGAGCGCCTTCATTCTCTCAAAACAGCCTCATTTTTTCAAAGGGGTTCGGATCAAAAACGTTTCATTGATTTTGAAAGTATTTGTGTATGGGAAACACTCAAAATGAGCAAAGAGGAATACCAATCAGTTTAAGAACCCACGTTAGTAGAGTGCGATGGATGGTTGTGAACACCTTTTGTTCCCCTGTCTGAAACACAATGTAATGTAAGATCCTGTAGGTAAGATAAATGGAAACACTGGAGGCTGGGCAAGATAAAAATCCTTCATGTTTATTTATTAAAACAAAAATTCATTGCATACAGTGCAGCCCAGTTAGGCTTTAGACTATGATTTACATAGGAAAAATAGATGATCCGTTTGAAGAGGCAGTGAAAGACCAAAGAGATTTACAAATACATCAGGCAGAAAAGCTTATTTCCTTGTATATGAGTTTGTTAAATGTTGCATTTTTATAAGAAACTATGGAAACACAGATTCAGGGATTGCATACGTATAGTATTTATCCAACAGCTGTCTCAGAGTTATCATTTTATGTTACACACAAGTACACAAACATTAAAAAAAACAAATAAACTGCAGTTGTCTTCCAATCAAAAAAAATGTACAAATAAACCTAAATGTAATATTAAAAACTATAACTACTCAGCAGGGCTGGGTCACATAGAGAAAATCAAATATCACAATATTCTTGTCCAAATACCTTGATGTTGATATTGTATGGTTGACTGTCGGTGCTTTAACAAAATGTTATTTACACAATGACATTTTTGCTAAATATTCTCCAGAAATGATTTAATGACTTGGTGGGTAAAGGTTAATAACAGAACAGCTAGAACAGTCGGGTAAGTTCAGAAGATGACATCACTTCACTGTAATGCAGCCTGTAAAACCAGGAAAAGACACCACTTACCCTTTTACCATATTACAACATATCCAAAATCTAAGATGATATCTAGTCTCAAATCACGACATCGATACAACATCGATATATATTGCCCGGCCCTACTACTAAGCCAATATTTAGAAACCATAATTCTGCATCTAAACATAAACAAAAGCAGCTCCTAATAAGAAAACTTGCCTGATGAACTGATTTTTTTTTTTTTACGTTTGTCCATCTTGATGAGCTCTTTTGTTTCATTATATTGTTGTCCTTGTAAACATTAGAGTAAAGCTCCATAAATATAGCACACACAAAAATATGCTTGATTTTCATAGTATACATCTGTATATTTCCTATGTTTTTAATAACATAAATCTATATATTTTCCTCATTCCCCCTTTAGTAAAAAAATGCGTCCACCTTTCCATGCACGATAAAGTCCGCTGCTAAAAGGTTTTCCCTACTATTATGTCAGTTCATTAAAAGAGAGGCATTTGATAGCAGTCAAACACATTTGTCAAGAGCAAAAACCTCCAAAGTGCATGGTGAGAAGTCGTGTTTTGTTCCGAGTTCATTCTGAAGGACACGGTAAGACGACTCGCTATGATAAGGTCATCAATTCAGAGGGATCGTGCTTTGTAGTCAATGTGAGAATAAGAAACACTTACTGCAAGGTTATTGCCTTTAGGATAACAAGAACACAGTTGTTTTTCAAAAACCAAGTCTCATGGGCAAATGCCTAATTAGAGTGAAATAGGGGTTAAGAAAGATTCTGCTGTGCTTTAAAAGCAGTACAACAGAAGAAAAGTCATTCTCTCCCCCGATGCTATTATTCCACCGTCTGCTGGGAGGCATTCGCTGAAGTAATTAACTTCGCTGACAGACCGAATGCTGGATGTGCAGATAGACTGATTGAAAAACTCCCATTTAGGTTTCAATCTTTAAATTATCCACGTCCGACCACATTTCCACAGCAATATTGCTGATAATCGCACTAATTTTACACTTGGCGGGAGATAATGGTCACGGCTTATCCTCAGCAACAAGCACTAATTGCCAGCCTTGTTCTTTCTGTCATGCAAAATGAAATACCTGCTGTAGTCTTAAAGGTGGGGGGGGGGGAATAAACACGAAAATAATTACTGTACGTCTGTGAGGTTAAATGAAACAAACGCCTTCGTCACAGCGGAACCCAATTTGGAAAAGGGCATCTAGAACATGATCATGTTTGACTTTCATTTACAGTTTCTATGTTGTTGTGAAAAAATTCCTTTTCAATTGATTTGGTTGTTTCATTCAACTAAGAGTCCAAAAACTAAATCCTTAAGATATAGAACTAAAAAAAAAGAAATCCTAATGCAGGGTTTTCATTGGGTCATAAAGTTTTTAAAAGTCTAACATTTCTAAATCTAAATGTTAGGCCTGAAAAAGTCTTACATTTCGCTAAAGTATTGTGTTCTATGTCTTAAATTAACCAGAGGTGTCAAGTAAACCTTACTTCTGTAGACATTATCTGTACTTTACTGGAGTAATTATTTTACTTTAGACTTTTTACTTCTACTCCTTACATTTTTGCGCAATCATCTGTACTTTCTACATTTTAGAAATAGCCTTCTTACTCCTATTTCTGTTTGGGTTGTTTTCATTGCGGCTTGTCAGTTAAAAAAAAACACAAACTAAAAGCTTTCCCAATAAATGGCACTGTTCGGACAGAGTGAATCCTCCCAGATCCCTGCAGCTAAGCTTGGATTCCAATAGAGGCGACTAGCATGCCTCTGAAGTTTCACTTTTTGCACCATTACAATACTTTTAGGCAACTAGTCATATCATATCATATCATATCCGCTCCATGAAACACATGTTGATGTTCTATAGTACACATATGGCTGTGTAATGTATTTGCAACGTACTAAAATGCGTTCATTTTCAATGGGCATAAATGCGGCTGAAACAGGTGCATCCAAAACTTGTCATCATTAACATTTTTATATAACATAATAGTCATTATGGCCTTTAGTTTGTTTTTGTTTTTTTTTGCGGGGGGGGGGGTGTAGTGCCCTATAGGCTTCTGTGGCGTGGTCCTCAATGGAATTCTTTTCCCTTACATTACTTTTATACTTTAAGTAGTTTTGAAACCAGTAAGTATACATTCTTACTTGAGTAAAAAGCTTGAGTTGATACTTCAACTTCCACAGAAGTCTTTTTAACCCCTAGTATCTATAATTCTACCTCAGTAATGAAAGTAAATACTTCTGACACCTCTGGTCTTATTTAATTTTAAACAGGTCTTAATTGTCCTAAGGCCGTCATGTAACACTGCCTCTAATGCTCACTGAAATGCTCCCGCTCCATGGTGTTGTAGTCCTTTCTTTCGCTAGTCCAAATAGAATTTGCTGTATTATGACTACAACTGAGACCAACATGCAACTTATATTGCAGCCAATCGACTTTGGTGTCATTGCCACGAGTCTTTTTTGGATTGTACCACAGACATAAAACAGATTTTATTCTTCTGCTACAGGGAAGTGCAAATTTATCGAAACTGGGCTTAAAAAAAGTGATATTAGGGCTTTTAAAGCCTGTTAAGTCTGTGTCCACGACGTTCCACTTCAGGGATTGCCGACGGAAATTCCGCCGGATGCCACTCTTTTAGGTGTTGGCATGCTACTGTAAACTCCGGTGGATTTCTGAGAACTATAGTTAACTGTTCCTCAGATCTCTGCAGGGTAAATCCAGACCGCTAGCTAGACTGTCTGTCCAATCTGAGTTTTCTGTTGCACGACTAAAACAACTTTTGAATGTACAAGTCCCCCCAAAACAAGCTCCTTCCCGAGGCTGTTTTGGAGCTTAGCGCCGTCCAAGACAATTGTGATTGGTTTTGGAGAAATGCCAATAAACCAGAGCACGTTTTTCTCCCATCCGGAATGTCGTGTGGACTAGCCAGACCCTCTTAACAACGAATTTGAATCCTACAACTTCTTGTGCAAAAAAGCAATGAAACTAAAAAGTGAGAAAGACCCAACTGCTGTGAAGGGTCTCCAGCAAACGGCCATCAGCCAGTTGTTCCGAGAGTCTCGTAAGCGACCTCCGTGTGAGATCAGAGCCAACAATAAGACCAAAGGTTCTCTGGGTCCTCCACACGGGGACTAGACATCTGTCCTTTAATGCAAGTGAGGAATTCTGGGAAATGTTTTAGAAGATTTTTTGGACTCTGACATCTGACCTTGTTGTTTCTTTTTTTGTGTTGTGACATACAGTAGACCTACATCTTAAATTGCATTGATAATGGTCTTAAAAAGTCTTAAATTAGTGAAACCTGCAGACACCTTGTAATATTTGATGCAGTGAAACCAGTGAATGTTTGGCTTTTCTACTTGTTAAATAACTTAACCAACTCACTATTATATTTCTGTCACTGATTAATTTCTGTCGAAAACATTGCGGCTACGCTGGTTGAAACCTGGATTTCAGGATGACACTTTTTTGTGTTTTAACTTGAAGAATGCATCAGAGTTGTAAACTCATCTGACGTGCATGTCACACCAAAGCCTCCACGAAAGACAAATGTACAGAACTTTTAATTGAGTGGGTGCTTTGGCTTCAAGGTAAAACATCTGAATTACCATGTTCAGTTTCTTGGCAGAAATCGTGCTTTGAGGTGCGCACGAGTGAATGCACTTCAGAGCAAATTTCTTCCTAGACGTTTTAGATTTAGGGATGACTTTTCTTAAAGGAGACTGTTATGCTCATTTTCAGGTTCACACTTGGATTTTGGTTTTATAGAACATGTGCACATGCTTTAATATTTTAAAAACAATTTTTTTCTCATACTGCCTGTCTGAATATACCTGTATTCACCCTCTGTCTGAAACGCTCTGTCTCTTTAAGACGCCGTCCTGAAAAGCCCAGTGTGCTCTGATTGGTGGGGGATGCCATCGGTTTTGCTACGGTTTCCTGGTTGAACGGTGTGCATCATGCTTTGAGTTATGTTTTCTCTTGTTTGGGGGGGGGGGGTCACGGGTGATACATAATCAGCAGAGACGTGTCTGTTAACGTGTGGTAATAAAAAGGTAGAGTGCGTGCTCCGTTTCCGTTTTGTCGGTGATGGTCGTGGCCCTGTTGCACACCATTGTTCAAACAGGAAACGGTAGTAAAACAGTGCACACTGTTATTAGATTGAACGTGCTCCTGAATGTCCTCTTTTGATATTACTTATGTTGCTATTAACTCTCTAATTAATGGCCTTTCATAGTAAGTTTGGGAGCCATTCAAACTGCCTTCACATTTCACTAGGATTCACAGGAAACAACGCACCACAGTTTAGCTTCATTTGCTTCCATCAAAGTGGAGGGGTTACCTCCCTAGAGGCGACACAATAGATTTATGGGATGTTTTATTCCATGTTATTCACTTTTTAAACAAAAAAAAAGGCTTTTGGCCTATGATAAGCGGCGTCTCCTTTCTTTTCTCTTCTGCTGCTTCCTTTCACAACGACAACAGTGGCACCATCCTGTGTATGTGTATCCATGAGTTTATTTATATATTATATGGATTCCATTGGATTTATTGTTGTATTTAATCTTAATTTCTACTGTCTGCAAGCCAAATTGCCCGTCTGGGCCATAAATCTCTTCTCTACTCTGTCACGGCTCTATTGAGTTCTAATGCAAACCAAACATTTCCAGCTGCTGCTACTTCACATTAAAAGCATTCGATTGGAAACATGGAGAGGCTTTTTCACTGTGAAGCAGTCACAGGTGACACAATGTATTTGTGTTTGTGTGTAAAAATGCAACTACAAAACAAGGCACTCTTCTGTTGTATTTCTGACAAAGCAGCTGCCCAAGGAGTGTTAAAAGTACTGCAGTATTAAACTGCACTTGTCATTACCACAGTAATCTTATAGATCACAACTTTAAAAGTCATATGTACCTTTCAAGCAGACTGACCTCTTAATGAAACTCCATGCAGTAAGTGGTACGTGAAGTTAATAAACATGTAACTAATTCTCACTTCAAACCATCAGCACTTGAAACATTAATGTTAAAGGCCAATGAACACAACATAGATCACAAACCATACATAGCGTTGTGGCCCCAGACTTATGCACTCTCTCTCTTTCTCTGATATCAAGTTACCATTGTATTACTTTTTTGTATAAAAGGCTTAAAAAGGTATTACAGGATGAAATAAAATATATTTACTGAAAAATATCACTTCAAATGCAATCAGTCACTGGTGGGTTGACAGCAACAGATTGAGCTGAGAAGAAAGCCTGAATGTCAGTGAATACGCAGCTGATGAATTCACACAATGTACACATACATTTTATATAAAAAAAAATAAAAAATATCTACTTGTCAGTGTGAATGGCAACTTTGTTGTTTGAATGCCACAAGTGTTCGCCTTTGAAATGAGCTGTTGAAGTGGTATCTGTCCAAGGGCCACAGTTGTTATGGCTTTCTTTGTTGCAAAAATCTACTCCACTTCCACTCACAAGAAATATGTTTGTCCCACCCCTTCGCTGATGTCAAAGTTGAATGAAATGGCGGATGATTAAAAATGATGACATGTTACATTAGTGCCGATCATTTTCCTCGAGACGAGTCTGGTGTCTGGTGCTGCAGTACTGATACCATTAGTTTAATTGGAAGCTGGTTAAGATGTAAGACAAGTATTTTATCAGTCAACGCAGTCAGCTGTCCACTCAGTGTCAAAAAGCAGAATAAAGCTGTATGTCTACACACCGTCACAGAGTGGCTCTCTGGTTCACATGGTGTAAAAGGAGCAGAGTGAGGCGAGAGTGCATGCCATGAAAACCCCAGCCAACTACTCCTGAAATGTAATGTTATACCTATATAACATTACATTTTAGCAAAGAACATGTCAATTACGGAGAATTCCCATCAATGTACATTAATACACTGATAGGACGTTAATGCAGGGTGCTATTCATGAAGAGGGGGGGTTGTTTGATCAAATTGAAACTGAAATTGATTAAATAAATAAAGAATGCCAATTCCAACACCATAGATAGAGCCACTCGACCAGCCATGTCAAAACACCTATTATCACTTCAATTTTTTTTTTTTTAAATGAAACCGTGTAAACCTATTCTGGAACAAACTCTAAATACAATTATGAACCGAAAATGAGCATATTATGAGCACTTTATAAGGAAAATTTTAGGTGTCAACACAATAACCTTGGAGCTGTGCCTATTTGTCATTAAAAAAGCAGTTTTTATGCTAAAATATGTGTTGAAGAAAAATCACTTATTATTAACATATTATGCCAACTGGAATCCATGTGTGGAGGATCATAAAACAGATTTTCTCTAACAGCTTCTCACTGGGCGCAAATAAGTCTAACATAAAGAGATCAACAGTCGCACCTCTCCTCGAGAGACCTTGGGGTCCGGAAGTAAATTTCCCATTCATGTCCCATTGATGTCTGAAAAAACCCGTATATAAAGAGTTTTAGACCATACCTTAGGCTAACCAGCTACGACGTGACTCGTAAGCATTCAACATATCATTTTGAGTGAAAAAACTCAAACAAATCCAAACAGAAAATCCAAAAAAGTCCAAAAGTACAAGACGGCTAATTCGGCTAACTGCTAGCTAAGACAGCATGTGATAACTTTAAAAGAACCACAAAATAAAATCCGAAATAACCGTTAAATATATAACAGCTGTTACATCAGCTATAGCCTGCTTTCCCAGTGTTTAGTTTAAGTCAACGGTATTTTAGACTGAATCAAGCGGTCCGCTAGCAGTTAACCGAATTAGCTGTTAGCTAAACTAATGTTAGCTTACCGGTGGAGGCTAACAGCAGGAGTGTGGGAAACAGATGGTGATTCGTGCATTGTAGTAAGTCTTGTAAAACAGGATTCTCATCTTGTGCATGCGTACAGACGGGGTACTGACAGATCCCCTCCTCCAGCATGAGTTCCACCAATCAGAGGCATCACTATGGGATTGTGGGATTGTTCAGGATTGGGGTAATGAAGTACTTGTCCAAGACATCGCGAATAAAAGACATTTATCTCAAAAAACAAGGTTGGTGCCCCATGAACTTTTGGTGTCTATATGAGCACGTATCGCTTAGTCATGTCGTAGCTGGTTTTTAGTCTACCAACCAAGATTACAATTTTTGGCTTGTACTCCAGTTGAGAAATTGCATTGTATTTTTACTTCCGGAACCCACTGTGGGCAGGACTGTTGAGCTCTAACACGCTATTTCTTTCTTTCTTTTTTCTCTCTGAGCTCTTCTGGTGGTTTTGAAATGGGCGAGGCTCAGTTGAAAACATGTGATGTCACATCATTGCATGCACCAATCAGGATTAAGTAACATTTGAATCACAAGCTAATCACAGTTGGTGTGTTGTTTAGTCATTGTCCAGCTGAAACCCCTGAAATATCCAGAAATCCCAAGGGGGCGCAATTTCTACATAATGTCCATGTGTGATGAATAGAGCAGCTCATTGTCCAGAGAATTCACAGCGGTCGAATGGGCGTGTTAATGATGTTTCTACAGTATAAAAGGAACTGGCAAAACCGGAAGAAAACACAGACATCCAAGGGTGAAGAAGAGGGTGTCTGGAGAGCCAACGAGATTTGGTAACTTGTGTCTGTTGAAGGCGGCTGATGCCGAAATCGTCCAAAAATTCAAGGAATGGATGTTACCACGGTGTGATCCGCTTTACGGCCTGCCTCCTGCACACTCTACACAGTATTCTACAGTATTTCCAATAAAAGAGAACGCGTCTGACACGGAAAATCTCCTGTTGAGTGCTACATGTGAGAAAGTACATCTCTGGACTCTCTGCACCGGATTCGTCGGACACTGTCTGGAGTTCACCTGAGAAAAGGCCTTTGGGGCATTTCTTTTTTTTTGTCATGAATATTTCAAGTTGTTGAGAAATACTTTGAAGTTTTCAGGCGTGTCAAAACATCTGGGAGTTAACTGGTTTCAAATCTTCAAAAATGTGTGGAAATGATTTAAAAAAATAAAAGGCAGATCAAACCTTTTGCAGTTTATTTCCCCCCCCCAATCACTTTGGATTCACAATCAGCAGTTTTTTTGTTGCAATTTTCTTCACTTCAGCTAAAGTTTAAACAGTTTCAACTGGTCTGCTTCAGTTTTCTTATTTCCTATTTTATGTATATGTATCTCGTAATTATTGTAATTCTGTATTTTACTTTTTGACTTTTTGCATTTAACTTTACTATTTCACTGCGCTGCCACCACCGTGTCACATTCCTGTGTACATTGTACATTTTGCTAATGAAGCAATTCTGATTAAAACCACATCTGGGCATTTGTCTGGTAGATTTAGTGAAGTGGTAGTTTAAAAAGACACTGAATGTGAAATTTTCCTTCAAACAAAACTGTGCGCCAGAGTGTTAAAGTAATCTCAGTTGATTTAAATACAGAGAATCCAGTCTAACGTTGACATTCCTACATAAAGACTTGAGTTACTCACTAATTATGGCTAGTTTAGAACTTGCCAAGGAAACATGAGCGCCATCATACAATTTTTTAATTTGATATATGACATTTATTTTCAAAAGACTTGATTGGTTTCTAGCTTCAGAGTCACTTCTGGCATTTGCAAATAATTCATTCAGCGCTTAATGGCCATAATAAAAGAGCGCTTGCTTTAAAGCTAATTCCCCTAAGTACACACAACAACTGAGAACGGTAGCAGTATAACAATCAGGTTTATGAGCCCTCACAGTTGTCCACAGCTCTATGAGAACAGGTTCTTTTGTGGTGTTTAATCCTGTTTCTCCACATATGTCAAGTGGTGTGTTTTGTCCATTTTCTGCGAGAACATTTTACGAACAAATCCTTCAGTTCACTCGACCTACAGCCTCCATTAGTTCCCTGTATGAATCCACTATTCAGGTTTTAGCCCTAAATGTATACAAAATTAAAATTTAAATAAAAATAAATCATAATTTTCACATAAATATTTGGATTCTATTTCAAAAACGTAGGCAAAAAAGTAGTGCTGACTACAAATCCCCAGAGTAGCACATGGGGTTTGATCATATACAGACTTGAGGTACAATATGTGTACACCAGAAAATGAAAATGTTCTACAGACGTGAAACATTGATTTGCAGTAAATGCAGCCTCTATGAGTGAATTTCATTATGGGATGGATACCCCACAATGCTCTGGTACCGTGTGGAGCTCCGAGTTAATTATTTGGTTGACTAATGTGAAGGCCCTGAGCTACAAAACCCAATTTTCCCTTTTCCTCCATTGTTCATGAATAAAAGCGAGCATGAGGCATAAGCATGTTCTCTCAGCAGGATTAGGGGCAGTGGTGGCAGGCTTGTGCCAGGAAAGTCACTGGTTTATCCCCCAGGAAGAATCTTAATCTACATTGGGAAGCGGCGCTTGGCAGGATCAATGGTTTCAGTGTGTCCAATTTCCAATATCAATATACAGTTAGGTACAGAAATATTTGGACAGTGACACAATTTCATAATTTTGGCTGTGTGCGCTAATACAATGGATTCGACATTAAATCATGAGATGAAATAGTGCAGACTTTCAGCTTAAATTTGAGGGTATTTACATCAAAATTGGAGAAAGGGTTAGGAATTACACACATGCACACATTCATTCCACTTAAGCAAGTGGAATGTTCAAGTTCAATCAATTTTGTTAAATTTGGCTGAATATGAACAGACAGAATGTTCCTGTAGACTTCAGAATTCATGCAGCTGCTTGCATGTTCTGTCATATCATCAAAAAACACTAGTGACCCAGTGCCACTGTAAGTCATGCGTGCCTATGCCATTCCACTGCCTCCACCATGTTTTATAGATGATGTGGTGTGCTTCGGATCAAGAGCCGTCTCCAGCCTTCTCCACACTTTTCTCTTCCCATCATTCTGATACAGGTTGATCTTAGATTCATCAGCCCCAAGAATGCCACTTCATGTGTGAAGGGCTTCTTCTTTACCATGGAAAGGATCCTGCGATCATCCACCACTGTTGTCTTCCATGGATGTCCAGGCCTTGTGCCTTCTTTTTTTCTCATAATGTACCAAACTATTGATTTGGCCACTCCTTATATTCTCTCTGATGGATTTTTTCTTTTTCCACAGCCTAAGGATGGCCTGCTTTACTTGCATTGAGAGCTCCTTTGTCTGCATGTTGAGGATTTACAACAACAGCTTCCAAATGAAAATGCCACACTGAAATAAACTCCAGACCTTTTATTTGCCTAAATGGTGATGTAAATAATGAGGGAATAGCCCACACCTGCTCACAAAACAGCTTTTAACGCAATTATCCAATTACTTTAAGTCCTTGAAATAAGGGCACAATGTATGAACAGGTTTGCAATTCCTAAACCCATCCTCCAATTTTGATGTAAATACCCCAAATTACAGTCTGCACTGCAATTTCATCTCAATGATTTCATTTCAAATCCATTGTGTTAGCGCACAGGGCTAAAATTATGAAAATTGTGTCAATGTCCAAATATTTCCGAACCTAACTGTATATCACAACACAGGGACACGGGATAGACATGTATACCACAATCAAATTAATGTTGAATGCAATGTAGAACTGCAAAGATTAATCGATTAGTTGTAAACTTTGAAATTAATCGGCAACCATTTGATAATCGATTAATTAGTTTGAATCAATTTTTATCTAAAAAAAAAGTAATAATCCTCTGCTTCCAGCTTCTTAGAAGTGAATATTTTCTAGTGTCTTCACTCCTCTATGACAGTAAACTGTCCAATAAGTAGAGCTTGACTTTTGTTTTCTTTTTCTTTATTTCTAAAATATCTAGTATGGCTGTAAAAAGTCACTACTATGCAAAATGATCTGGGGACTTCTTTAAGCAGGCTTTAGATACTTTCCATGGAAATAGAAAACACTTCCTTAATATCTACCACCACATCTGATATACTCGCTGTCAGGCAGAAACCTTGACATTGTCATTTTCAATCAATATTCAAGTCAAGTTTTTTCATAAATCAATGCTATTGGTCACTCCTTACATTTGTCTGGGGGATTTTAAAATATTTAAACAGTGACGAGTCAATTTGGTCTGACTTTGTCCAAGGTAAATATCAAATTATTTTTATATGATGTTATTTTATTTTTAATTAAAAAAATTCAAGTTAGTCTTTTTTCCCTTTCCTGAAACAACGGTTTTGAACAAAAATCATGACAGCGACAATATATTGGGAACTTGGAGAAAAATCCTTTCCAGTTCAAATTACAAGTTTTTGAACCCGTGTTACTCACTTTTACTGAATCCACTGAACATGTGGGTTCCACTTAATCAATTACCGTAATTTGGGTCTGAAACTGATGAAATACTGATGTGAGCATTTGAAAAAAACAAGTTAAACAAATTGTTAACTTTTGATAACAATTACAACAGCTAAGACTGTTCTCAATGGAAGAAATTCTTCTCCATTCTACATTTTGTTGATTAGTTGGATCGATTAGTTGATTTAATCGACAGATCAATAACACTGAGTTCTCTGCAAAGAAAAACGCATTGCTTTAAATCTGAAGTTTACCAAAGATATGTTCTTAAGTTTCCTGAAAATATGAGACACATTGACTAAAGAATCCTAAGTCAGCTAAGACCAAATGTCTGATTATTGACTAATGGTGGGGGCAGCCCTGATGACAGCACTGCTATGCAAGTCCATGGTAAGTTGTAACTGTTGCCCAGCCCTACGGGGAGGTTCTCCGTCCCTGCTGTTGATGTGCCCTCAAACATGGCATTAAACCACTTAACTGGCGCCACTTTTCAGCAACACTGTTGGCTCCCAAGTGTCAATGTTAACAACTGTGTGAGTAAAAGCCGGTGCCGCTGGGAGGGAAAAGCAGTGCTCTTTCAGTAAATTGACCTAGGTAAAACAAAGTCAAAATCAAAATAAAAGCTAATTTTCCTTTATGTCTGTACAAAATAAACAAGGGTAAACGCAACATGTCGACTTGACCCTCTTCAATTACCATACATAATTAGGGGTCTTGCTTGGCTGAACAGGGAGACGGCGTGGAGAGGAAACTAGGGCTCTCATCCACCACGGAGACGGTTTTAGATTCTGGAAAGTCACAGTATTTTTAAGGAAAAAATGCCAATAACAATCTCTGTTGGTAAAAGAACAGTAACAGTACAGCAGACTAATCATTTCATGTTCTATCTATCTTCCTATTTATGTATTGGCATTTCATAAACAGCTCATGTTAAAACTCAAAGATGATTGATGATATCTTAACAAGTTAATCATCCCTGGCCTAACCAGTCACTTGATGATGACTGAAATCGTTTTGTCCTTGTGTGGCTAAGTCATCCCTGGATGATGAATGCATATTAAACCACACACAGGGAGAACGTGGGGATCCATCAGCGCAGTGGGAGGCTTTGATATTGGCAGACTGTGGCTAAAGAAAGTACCAAGAGCAAAAAGCAAAACAACCTTTTAAAGCTCTGCACAAGGGTAAATGTCATTTTGTCTCTTCATCACTTTAACTCAGTGGTTCCCATTTCCAAAGTGCGGTGCTTGAGGGGATTCATGGGGTCCCACTCAAAAAGGGGAAACATTTATTTTCACTATGATTCCAATATTTCAATTGGGGTGGGTGGGGGCTTATCTGCGTCACAGAACTCACAAAGTGGAAGTGAAGCAGATGGAGTGAAGCTCAGACTAATGGGACATTGACCAAAGACAGTAATAAGGCAATTTTTCGCCTGGAGGGCGGCGGGTGGGGTGGGGGGTTGGGAATCAATGAAACAGCCAACTTGCAAGACATCCTGTTGTGTTCTTAAACGGCCCAACGCTGCACAATTAGACTTTATTTTACAACTAATGTTTTCCGTTCCATCGTTTATAAATCAACGTTTCCGACAGCACTTGAAGGCAGCTTCATTTCACAGGAGAAAGTGAGAAAGAAACGAGACGAGCGAGACGTAGCGAGTGTGTTTGTTGCAGTAAACATTCAGTTGTTACACAAACTCCTGGGCTGTTCAGTACTTGAGATTTGTTTTTTACCCTGGCAACAATAAAGTTAGTGATGTTTCCTGTTACCGTACGGGACTCTCCACCGCCTCAAACCACAGCTCAAAACATAGAGAAGAGTCTGATCCCCGGTTACATGATTGGCCACTGACGTGGGGTTACGGTTCTCAAAAAAAGTTGAGTAAGTCTCAACATTTTTTGCAGGCCCACGCTGATTCTTTTGCATGTCCCACCTGTGGCAACCCCCGCTGCAGCCCCCATTCAAATGAATCGAACGACCTGTTTTTGCTGGACTGGCCAACACAGGCAGTCTGAAAACTCCAAGACATGGGACAGTGGAAAGAGCCTGAATGAGAGACTGACGGAGAGAGAGTCAGCATTCCTGATTTCACTGACGTTTTCTCCCTTCTCAAGTTATGTTATGGTGGGTCTGTGTCTTTAAAGGTTTCCAAAATGAACGGTCAACTGTGTGGCAACGTTGTTGGCGGCTACACCGATTGACGAAGGAACATCTAAAAGTAAGAATCCTATCAGATGGGGGAGAAAATCGTATCCTAATGGGGGTCCATGTTCTTTTGTGTGTCAGTATAGGGGTCCTTGATGTAAAAACGTTGGGGAACAACTGCTTTAACTGATCTCTGTACTGTTGAAAACGACCCCCCCTTCAAAAGCTATTCTGTACGTTGTCCTTTTTTTGTGCTTTGAAACAGGAATTGATCAGGAAAAAGCTCACTTTCTCCAAAATGCCTATTTTTTTGTCACCTCGTGATGCAAGTCAATAAGTTACACGACACAACGGGTGAGATGAGCCGAAGGCTGGCGCTGTCAGAACAGCACGGATTCTGCTTCTGGCTCAGCAGAGCAGCTGCTTTTGATGCCCCAGGAGCAAAGAGGGCTGAGCACAATGTGTCTGTGCCTTGGTGGAGCACTGCATTCTGGCAAGGCTACGGCATTGAGTAGGCTTCAGTAGATTCAACGAAGGAAGCAGGTCTGTGGGAAACAGAAACAATCTGTGATTTTCCGGATATTTCAAGGCAGTTGTTATTTCAATAAATGACTGCAGCCTGTTGCTTTTGTCCCCCCATCCTCCCACAGACACCAAACCCTCACAGGTTATGGGGTAAATATGTAATACTGGAGTCTGAGTGCAAATATAGGTTAGCTTGCAAGTTAATTCTGGAGACAAATGGTGAAAACATGTCTGACCTTTCTGTTAATTATTCTTGAAACACAGTTACAAATGTCACCTAGATCAAATTTAAAATTGCTAAGTGTTTCAGTAATGGCTTGCTAAAGGTTGTTATTGCACTGGAATTTAAGTCTAAGTCTTGTATTAAAAAATAAAATACAAATTAGGGCAAGATAAGCAAACCCATGGTTTGGCCTTGGACACCCACACATGTGTTTTCAGTTATTGTGGCTGATTAGACCTCTTCCCAGCCCTCTGTGGATGTGTGTAAACTGATTGAGTGACATCCTGAGGCTCCAGTTAGCTCTATTGCACCTGTTAGGGCAGGACACATGCCAACTGTATCATTCCTATTGGTAGATGAAATCTGTTTACTGGGCAGAGGTCTAATCAGCTAGAATAACTGAAACCACCGGTGTGGGTGTCCAGGGCCTTTTAGCCAGCAGGGAACACTATACTACATATAAATCATATTAAATTTAACAAATATTATAGAATATGTATACTTAATAATCTATATCAGTCATTAAAAAGTGTACATTAAATTCCAATTAATATGAGTTTTATATAATATGTAAGCACTGGGTACCAATCAGTCATTAGGCCGTGGTGTGATTGCCCAACTCAGAGTCATTTCCTGTATCTGTGTCACGCCTCTTTTAGGAGAATAGCAGCAGGTCCTGAGTGTATTGATTCCAATAGGAGAATTGATTGTGAACTTAGAAAATGGACCGTACTTTCACTTAAAGTAAATATTTGACCCATTTTTCACAAGCCACATACAGTATCTCCAAAACATTCTGACAATACAATGGCATCTTTCAGACGGACACATCAGGAGAAAAATTAAATTTGTACGTGACCTGTTCCTGTCTCGGGAACAAATTCTTGCGGGAGCAAAACTAACAAACAAATTTCATAACGCTAAATATGGCCTTTAGTTGTGTAACTATCTAATGTCAGCAGAAAAAGATTATTAATAAATCAGGAAGAGTGTACCGTTTCATAGTATTGGCACAGCATGTGATGCTCATGCATGTGTTTAGGGCTCCACACTCTGCCTGCGTGGCGTGAGTGTGTCAGCTGTGTGGCGGTCTGTTTTTATTTCCGCTCCCATGTTAACAGGTTAGAGCTTGTACACCGCCTGCTTGACACGCACGTCTCAAGCAAAAAAGCGTGCATGCTAAAAATGAGACCGACGCCTATTTTTCACACAACCTGCAAGCTTGTTGGAAGCGTTTCCAGGCAAAATTGAATATAAAAAGATGTTTATATGTCATATATGCAGATAAATGTAATTTAAATAAATAATTATCGATTTTTAAATATTCAATACTGCCGACGTTGGCTGTTATCAGTGTTTGCATTATATATATACATACATACACACACACACACATACATACATATATATATATACCACACACACACATATACACTACCGGTCAAAAGTTTGGGTCACTTAGAAATTTCCATTGCACTCCATTATAGACAGAATACCAGCTGAGATCAGTTGCATTGTTTTTTTAACCAGCGCAGCAGTTTTCAGATTATATTATGTGCTTACATAATTGCAAATAGGTTTGCCAGTGTTTTTCTAGTTAGTTTTTTAAAATGATATCAGATTAGTAAACATAATGTGCCTTTGGATGATTGAATAAATGGTTGGTGATAATGGGTAATGTAGATATTGCATTAAAGATCAGCCCCCCCACTCAGATCAGCTGGTATTCTGTCTATAATGGAGTGGTATGGAAATTTTAAGTGACCCCAAACTTTGGACCGGTAGTGTATATACATAAAAAAACATTAAGGATAATTAAGGATAACAGTTGCCCAGCTTATAATTTTGTTTCACTTCAACATTGTACTATACTGATTTATGATTCTAAACAGACAAAGGCATCTAATTTGGTGGCACTGTTTGAATCAAAACATGAGCATATTGTCAATTAGAGAAGAAAAATCCTCACCGTCATGGTTTCCCAGCTGTGAGCAGAAAATCGGCAGCATCCCACTCATAATTCTCATCAACTGAAACCTTTCTCCTGAAAAAGGTCACACAATACTCCTTAGTATTTAAACACCTTTTATGCAGACATGTGTGTTTATGATTGGTAAAGAACTGCCAATCAAACTATACACGGAGTGCATATTTTGCCCATATTTCTTCTAACATTTGACTTTATTAGATGTTTGATCGTGTACACACCTGTGATGAAAGGTCAACCTACAGTACAAGGACACCCAATACACCTTTGTAATTCTCAGTAATATGAACACACTGATGCTTAATGTAATTTATACATTTGTTTTGTTGATCAGACTTAACTGCTTTTGGATTGTATTGAAATTTTTCAACTTTAATTTCAAACCTAATTTGACACCACTTAAACTATGACCAGATAGATAGATAGATAGATAGATAAATAGATAGATAGATAGATAGATAGATGAGTAGATAGATAGATAGATAGATAGATAGATAGATAGATAGATAGATAGATAGATAGATAGACATTAAAAAATAAGGAAGTTGCCATGGAAATCTGTTAGAATCTACTTCTGAAAACGTCTAAAATCTGAAAACATACTGCATTGTCTTTACTTCTTCTATAAAGTATATTAGATATTGTATATTGGGCTCACCTTGACAGCCTTATAATGACCAGACAGGATCCTCTAGCACTACAAAAGGTTAGCTTCTACATTTCTTGTCATGAAAACGTAATTTCCCTCATTCATTATGTGCTTAATACCTTTGGCTTGGTTCCATTTGGTGAGTGTCCTCTGTGCTCCCCTGGCTCCTCTACAGTCCGGGTGAGCTGGTGAGGTTGGGAGAGGTGACACAGGGACAGGCGTCTGTTAGCGGGCTCCATGCTGCCTCGGCCGCTGCTTCATAACTGCTGTAGCTGCTCCCGGACTCGGGCACTCCCTCGGAGCCCCCCCCTCTAATTCTAGTGCCTCTCGGTAATCGCTTTGCCATGCGGCAAGCATATGGAAGCTTCCTTCATGGCTCCAGAAAACCTCTGCCTCTTTCACCGCCTCCCGGTAGTCAATTGCCCATTTGGCAGCACTGGGAAAGATGGACGCCTCTCTTTGGGCTCATAGTGGCGAGGCACGTCAGCTTTTGGAATAGGCCTGTCTGGGCTGCTTTTTAGAGATAAGCATCCACAGCAGGAGGTGACCGCGAGGCAGCTTTGGAAGCGGAAGGGACTTTGCAGGAGATTTGGAGATGCTCCTGAGCGGAGAGCTCTGGGGTTCCCAGAACATTGTGTGTGGGCGACAAGAAGACGCAACAGAGCAGTCCTCTTGGCTGAGAGAGTCTATCCACGCATCAGGAGCCAGGAAACCCCTCTCTTTCCGTCTCCGGGAGTCAAGGCTCTGGCTTCGCTGCTTTAGAGTCCAGAGTTTAGAGCTGTGCGACAGCTCTCCAGGGTTCTGGTCCGAGAGTTTGAGGGTAAGCTGGACTGCGGCGGTGGTTAAGCTTGTGCTCCTAGTCGCGTCTTCGTGCCGCCTCTGCGACTCAGCGAGTGCCCATGTTGAACATGGGAGGCAATCCTGTGGTGCAGCATGGGTTCGCAGGCTGCATCTCACACACCTCCAACTCTGGCTCGTCCACACTCATCTCAACACACACAACTTCATCAGTGGGCTCGAGGAACACTACCTCTGCTTCTAAAGAGTCTGGCACTGCATCCAGGCACAGATTAGATCTTTCAGTATATTTACTGCTATGGAAAGACAACTTTGAAAGGCTGCTATGGACTATGATTGTTCTGTCTCCATGCCTCAGGCATGAATCATTCGTTTGCATTTCTAAAACTGGGATTGTGGTGAATTATCATAGCCTTCTGGTGCTGCCTCGACCGTTTCATGCCTCTGGTGCTTTGAGGAGAGACGTGGGAGAGTTATTCTGCCTGCCTCCTCAGATAAGAGGTGGGTGTGTTGGTGGAGGATGGAGCAGTGTAATGGTACCAGGCTTAAAACAAGATGCACTCGCCGGTGAAGACGCTCTGAAACAGGTGCGGCTCGGGGTTAGAGTGAGAGGATAGACAAGAGAACGGGAATCCCTATGCTCATCAGATGAAGAGAAAGGGCTCTGGGACAGACCAAAGCACTCTTTCCCTCCCTTGGGGTATTGTGGGGCAAGGTACTGCTCTTACATTCCCACCCAAGCTCATTAGCGCCGGCCCTCTCTCCTCTCAAAGTCAAAATGCTCGTCTCCGTTTCTCTCGCCGAGCCTCTTTCCAGCGTGTACTTCGGAGCTCCATCTCCAGCTCCTCCCTCTCCTGAGCAGCTTCAGACAGCGGCTCAGGTTTCCCCTCTCGCGCTCGTGCTCCATTTGGAGAACCAGAGCGCTGGCGGTCACAGACGGCTGGCCTAGGCCGGATCGGATATGCGGGAGCACTGGAAATTTGGGAGGTATTTCTCTGTCTTGTTGAGAAATGGTGGCCAAACTACTGTTCGAGCCCAGGCTGCTGACGTGTGGAGGAGGAGAGCCATCGTAGCTTGCCTTCTGATCCAAGATATAGGGGGGGGATGTGGCAGGCTCTGGGCCACGCCACAAATTTCGTTTGTAGGATTACCCTGTGCCGGCCGGCATGGTGGGAGATCAACAGAAAGCACAAATGCCGGCTTCCTGTCTTCCCTCTCTGAATGCAGAGACACAGACCTTTGGACACTAGATGGTTATACCTTCCACTTCTCTTGCTGTGAACACTCAGCGTGTCGTCGCTGTACGGCAGGAGTGCGAAACGCCCATCCGGGCCTCTAGAGATCAACTCGATTGGAGGAGAAATGGGAGTAGAAGTTGTCCTAGTAAGGCGGCCTCTGCTGTAGTTGGACTGGAGTTGCTTCTGCCGATGATGACTGTCGGCGCTAAAGAGGAGCCGTCTGTCTGCGAGGAGGAGGAGGAGGCGGTGGTGGTGGTGAAGGAGGAAGAGGTGGGATAGAGGAGGCTGGCTGGAAGGAGGCTTCTCTTCAACACACTGTCTGGACTGCCACTGCCTGAAGTCTTCCTGTGAGAGACAGAAAGAGGGGGTAGCGAGGGGTGAAAAAAGGAATTTTCCAGAGAAACAGAGGTGTAGGATGGAAGGAGTATTAAAGACCGAGGAAATGAGATTGAGTGCGAGTGAAAGAGGGGGCGGGGGGTAGAGATGTAGACAGAGAGAGACTAAACAGCAGCAGTAGCGGCAATACATGAAGATGAGGTAGAAAAAAGATCTGAAAGGAAATAACTTAAGTGCTAGCTTTTTCAACATTTTATTGCAAGGGAAGCAGCGGGAAAGGTCAATGGGAGGCATTATAATGAAATGATAAAGGGGTACTTACATTGATGGGGAGCATTTATAGATGGCAGAGGGGGGCTCTGAAAGGGAGGGAGAGGGGCAAGATGGTATCTGACTCATTAGGATACAACCACACTGACCAAGAAGTAAAAACATTATCAACCCTAATAAGAGCCCATTAAAAGGCCAAAGGCAGCCAGACTTGTCAAAAAAATAAATAAAGGTTAATTACACTTACATTCATCAGCCACTAATGAGAAATTAACCTAATTAGCAAGTAATGTAAATGACATCAATAACGTTTTACAACTGAATGGACGAGCAGGGGACAAGAGGAGCGCCAGATCCATAGAGTAGGGTTTGATTTATATAATGGATTGAAAGTGCCTTCAATATTTTATGAATAAATGATGATATTCAGATGCAGTTCATCAAAGTGAGTGTCTGCTGAGTCTCTGGAGTGGGGGGCTTTTTTTTTTTTTTTTTTTACCATCTTTCTTTCTGCGACGCTGATCCCTCTTGTGGCTGATGACACAGGCGGACCCCAGCAGCAAGACCAGTGCCAAGCACATGAAGCCGACCCCGCCCAGCACGCCGGCCAGTAGCGGCTCCGGGACCCGCTCCAGCAGTCGGGATGTGGCGGGTAAATCTCCATCCCTGTGACATCATTCATCAGTGATATATATTACTGAATAAACATAAAAGCAAGCTAGCTAAGCTAAGTGTGACTGTAGCGTCAGCAATAACCATAAAGAAGACTACGAAATATTTAATTAAAGAACCAGAAAAATAAGCAGTTGCTTGCTGTAGTTAGATAACACTAAGACAATAAAGCTTCAAATGATATATATTCCTGACTTTATCACATTACTTTAGTTATACGTGTTTCAATATGAAAATGTGGACAATTATTTATTTTAGAAATTTAAAACGGACAACGGTGAAAAAAGATGTATTTTAAAATAAAACAAAATTAAAATCATAATAAACGTACATCTTTGTTATTTTATGATTTATAAAAATGAGGTCTACATTTTGCATTGATTAAAAACTATTTGAAACATATATGTTTTAATATATAATTTTTAAACTTTAATTGATTTAAGAAATGGATTAGGTATTAATCTGTACATAATTTTAAATGAAATATAACTTTTTATCTTCTTATCTTTTTCTTCGAATTTGAAAAAAAAAAAAGAAGCTTTGTTCAGCAAGCTCCAGAATTATTTGATCATACTGGCTGACATTCCAAACATGCATATTTCACGCACTTGCGTCAGTCACACAACTAATACATACAATATGTTACATCATAAACCCAGAGAAACTCATAACAATAATACAAGATTGCTATAAGGTTTGGTATTAGCAGTTTTAAGTGGACCTAATCCCCAACCTATGTCCCCTGATGATCGTTATTGGCTAATCATAAACACGGCTGTTTTGCATTTGCTCAGTCAGGACAAACAGATTATCAGCAGAGCCATGTTAAAAAAACATACTCGCTATGGCTCAGATTTTGGGACAGTCCATGGGTGGTTTGATATCTCTGTAACATAACTAATGAAAATTTCATGTCACATTCACGTAAGAATCCGAACAGACCAGTACAAATTCTATCATAAATCCTTTTGAGAAGTTATTAGTAGAGCTATTTCTATCATTCAGGCCTGTAATGGACAACATTCCCAGAGGGACGGAAATGAAGGGGGGGAACGGGGGGGGGGGGGGGGGCGGGGGGGGGGAGTGTGCGAGGGAGGGCAAGGTCGCTGTGGAACACCTACCCATGGTGGAGACATTGACTGATGGACTGGGCTCGCTCAGCACTCCCCGCGACGAGATAGCAGCCGCAGCTCGTACAAACAGTCCTGAAG